>NC_067399.1:431660016-431960016 GCF_016432865.1 Antechinus flavipes
ATTATGCTTCAGGTGAAGTTAAAAAAAAAAAGCATGAGTAGCCATCCTGATTGCAGATCCAACCAAAGCAAAACTTGATCTAATTAAAAGAGATAAGGAAGGAAACTATATCTTGCTAAAGAGTAGCATAGATAATGAAGCAATATCAATATATATGCACTAAACATATATGCACCAAGTGGTATAGCATGGAAATTCCTAAAGGAAAAGTTGCGAGTTGCAAGAAGAAATAAAGCAAAAGTATAATAGTGGGAGAACTCAACCTTGCACTCTCAGAACTAGATAAAGCAATCCACAAAATAAGAAGTTAAGGAAGTAAATAGAATATTAGAAATGTTAGGTATGCTAGATCTTTGGAGAAAATTGAATGGAGAAAGAAAGGAGTACACTTTCTTCTCGGCAGTTCATGGAACCTATACAAAAATTGACCATCTATTAGGACATAAGGACCTCAAAATCAAATGCAGAAAGGCAGAAATAGTAAATGCATTTTTTTCAGATCACAAGGCAATAAAAATTACATTGAATAAAAAGCCAGAGGAAAATAGACCAAAAAATAATTGGAAACTAAATAATCTCATCCTAAGGAATGAATGGGTGATATGGCAAATCATAGGCACAATTAATAATTTAATCCCAGAGAATGATAATAATAACAGTATAACAAAATTTGTGGGATGCAGCCAAAGTGGTAGTAAGAGGGAATTTCATATTTCTAGATGCTTACTTGCATAAAATAGAGAAAGAGAAGATCACTGAATTGGGCTTGCAACTAAAAAAGCTAGAAAAAGAACAAATTTAAAACCTCCAATTAAATGCCAAACTTGAAATTCTAAAAATAAAAGGAGAGATTAATAAAATTAAAAGAAAAAAACCTATTGAATTAATAAATAAAACAGAGTTGGTTTTACGAAAAAAAAAAAAAAGATAAACTTTTAGTTAATTTGATTAGAAAAAGGAAAGAGGAAAACCAAATTTAGTCTCAAAAATGAAAAGGTATGGGGGCAACTAGGTGGCACAGTGGATAGAGCACCAGCCCTGAAGTCAGAACCTGAGTTCAAATCTGGTCTCAGACACTTAACACTTCCTAGCTATGTGACCCTGGGCAAGTCACTTAATCCCAATTGCCTCAGCAAAAAAAAAAAAAAAAAAAAAAAAAAAAAAAAAAAAAGAAGAAGAAAAAGAAAAGGGAGAACTTTCCACTAATGAAGAGGAAATTAGAGCAATAATTAGGAGTTATTTTGCCCAACTTTATGCCAACAAATTTGATAACCTAAGTGAATTGGAGGAGTACCTACAAAAGTATAGATTGCCTAGATTATCAGAAGGGAAATAAATTACTGAAATAGTCCCATTTTAGAAAAAGAAATAGAACACATTATTAATCAATTCCCTAAGAAAAAACCCCCAGGACCAGATGGATTTACATGCGAATTCTACCAAACATTTAAAGAACAATTAATATGAACTATTTGAAAAAATAGGCAAAGAAGGACTCTTGCCAAATTCCTTTTATTACACAATCAGTACAATTACCGATACTTAAACCAGGGAAGATAAAAATAAAGAAAGAAGATTATAGACCAATTTCTCTAAGGAATAGTGATGCAAAAATCTTAAACAAAATATTAGCAAAGAGATTACAGAAAGTCATCCCCAGGATAATATACCATGACTAACCAGAATTTATAGTAGGAATGCAGAGCTCATTCAATATTAGGAAAACTGTTAGCATAATTGAATATATCAATAACCAAATTAACAAAAACCATATGATTATCTCAATAGATGAAGAAAAAGCATTTGATAAAATCCAACATCCATTCCTATTAAACACACTAGAGCGTATAGAAATAAATGGACTTTTCCTGAAAATAGTAGCATCATTTAAAACTATCAGCAAGCATCATATATAATGGGGACAATTATTCCCAGTAAAATCAGGGGTGAAACAAGGTTGCCCACTATCACCATTACTATTCAATATCGTATTAGAAATGCTAGCTTCAGCAATAAGAGATGAAAAAAGAGATTAAAGGAATTTGAATAGGTAATGAGGAAACCAAATTATCACTCTTTGCAGATGATATGATGATATACTTGGAGAACCCCAGAGATTCTACTAAAAAGCTATTAGAAATAATCCATAACTTTAGCAAAGTTGTAGGATACAAAATAAATCTATACAAATCATCAACATTTTTATACATCACTAACAAAATCCAATAACAAGAGATACAAAAAGAAGTACCATTTAAAATAACTGTTGATAATATAAAATATTTGGGAATCTATCTGCCAAGGGAACATCAGGAACTATATGAGCAAAACTACAAAATACTTTCCACACAAATAAAGTCAGATCTAAACAAATGGAAAAATATCAAATTCTCTTTGATAGGTTGAGTGAATATAATAACGATGACAATACTACCTAAACTAATCTATTTATATAGTGTTATACAAATCAAATTCCCAAGAAACTTGTAGCTACTCCCGCTCAGATGCTATGGTTATCAGTCACGCCTAAATCCCAGGCCTTCAGACAAATCTCTGCCTACTGTCTCATACAGTGGTTCTTTACCAATCTTGCCTCAATCAGAGATCAGAGATCTCTGGCCACTGCCTCACCAAGCGGTGGTTCTCACATTCAGCAGAACAGCTGAGGACAGCTGCATGCAAGCTCAAGGTCTTTATTCCATGTGTTCATATCCTGCCCTAGCTGACTTTGTGCTCCATCCTAGTGAATTCCCTTGAACTCTTAATGAGCTCCACCTACTTCCTCATCCCCACTGCTTATATGGAGTCTATGAGGTCTCACACACACAGCCAATTAAAGAAGAAGATGCCTCCCATTGATGATGCGATCTCAATGTGACTAGAGCTTCTGCTCATGAGGTGGTCCATGCTGATCACAGAAAACCACATCTGGGGATCTCAGGCTTCAAGGCTTTTGTACTTCCTGTTTGCACTGTGCATGGCTCCTCCCCTGACTCTTACAATTCCCTTCTCTTGTAAAGTGGGGATCACTTACCACATCAAGCTAACTTTTTTTTTTTTTTTTTGCAGGAGTAATTTTATTTTGTTTTTTATAGCTTTTTATTTACAAATATATGCATAGGTAATTTTCCAGCCTTGATAGTTGCAAATCCTTTTGTTCCAATTTTTTCCCTCCTTCCCTCCACCCCTTCCCCCAGATGGCAGGTTGACCAATACATGTTAAATATGTTAAAGTATAAGTTAAATACAATATATGTATACATGTCCAAATAGTTATTTTGCTGTATAAAAAGAGTTGGACTTTGAAGTAGTGTACAGTTAGCCTGTGAAGGAAATCAGAAATGCAGGTGGACAAAAAAATAAGGATTGAGAATTCTATGTAGTGGTTCATAGTCATCTCCCAGAGTTCTTTCCTTGGGTGTAGCTGGTTCAGTTCATTACTGCTCTATTGGAATTGATTTGGTTCAATTCATTGTTGAAGAGAGTCATGTCCATCAGAATTGATCATATAGTGTTGTTGTTGAAGTAAATAATGATCTTATGGTCCTACTCATTTCACTCAGCATCAGTTCGTGTAAGTTTCTCCAAGCCTCTCTGTATTCATTCTGCTGGTCATTCCTTACAGAACAATAATATTCCATAATATTCATATACCACAATTTATTCAGCCATTCTCCAATTGATGGGCATCCACTCAGTTTCCAGTTTCTGGCCAACATCAAGCTAACTTTAACATCAACAATAGCTCACTTGATCAATGAGACTACAGAGTGTATATAACAGAACAAATGCAAACAAAAGTAAAACAGTAAGAACTAGGCCCAATAGGAGCCAGAACCAAGCAAGGATAACATAGTGTTTAATCCACTCAAGAAAGTCATATTTAAGAAATTAGGATGTCATAAGTCTGTGGGTTCAATTGTATATACCCTTTGGTTTCTAGTAAAGAAAGGCACAGAGAAGGAGTGTATACAAGAAAAGTCATGTCCCATAGCACTGCCTCACTAACTTTGGCAGGTGGATGTGTTGATTTTTCACCCATTAACTTAAAGGCATTGTCTATAAGTGGAAAACAGAGTGAAGCCTTTTCCTAGGCCACCATATGAATCAGGTAACCATGGGAGAAACACACAGTCCCATTGTCCAGTTCTGTCAATCTCTAGGTGTTGTACATCACCCAGGACAGTCCAAGTCAGCTGCTACACTGGTGCTGTGTCTGCTGTCTTTGGTGTCACAGTCAGGAGGGACATGACTGCCATCAGCATCTGAAGGGCTGCTGACATATGGCCAATCTTTCTGGGCCATCGTCAGTGATGCCTTCATCGTCTGGTCATTCTCTTTTTGATTCCCCAGGTCACGGATGTTTCTGGTTGGGATCTGCTCCTCTGCTGCATCTGGAATGACAAGAGCATACCCGGGACCCCAACCTGGGCCCTTTCAAATGCCGTCTAAGCCCTTCCACATCACTGTGGAGAGAGAGTTCTTGTCCTTGTCAGCCAGTCTGTTAGTTAGCTGCACTTTCTGTGTGTGCCAAAAGCGCATTGCTGGGGTGAAATTCAAAGAATTTGAAAATTGCAGGCAATTACGTGTATGTATTGCCACATCTTGTGCAAATCCCAACATTCCCTTCTCTTCTTTAAACAAGAGCATCTTGGGGGTATGAATAGTCTGTCCAATAATGGCTTGGCCAGTAGAATTATATGGGATGCCAATGAAATGGGCAATGCCAAATTCAATGCAAAAGGACCTAAAGGCAGAAGATGTGTAAGCTGGTCTATTACCTGTCTTAAGTGCATGTGAGACTCCTACAATGGAAAAAAAAAATAATGGTGAAGATGACTAATCACATGCCTGACTGCTTCTCCAGTTTGGAGTGAAGCCATAATGATTTGAGAATGTATATTCATGGTTACATGGATGCTCTGCCTCTTAACATAGGTGATATCCATTTGCTATAAAGTATTAGATGCCATAAAGCATAGAACCCATGGGGCTTTTTCCTTGGAAGGAGCATAGGAGCATGGAAAGGAAGGCAAGCTATACAGCCTTTTACTATACTCCTAACTTCCTCTCTTGTTATTCCAAATTGGAAATGCAAAGCTTCAGCAGCCTGATGATAAAAAGTAGGATTTGAAAGTTCACTATGAAAATGGATACTTACTTACCTGAATGCCTCCTCACTTGCTCTCAAAGTTCTTTAAGGAGCTTATATATATGAAACTACAAATTTTATTTGGACTGTGGCAATTCTTTTTACCACACACTGAATAAGCCGAATCAAATATTATATTTACATCAAGAATCCATTGACAATTATGTAATAGCCAGGTTATCTTTAATGGAGACCCATGTGCAAGGTTTAAAGCTGTGGCTAATAAATTTTTCCACTCTGGGATGGTTTTACAACACACATCAATTTGTACATTGGTACAAAAGGTGTATATCTTGTCAGGTCTTATCCCAGATAATTGTACTACTCTCTTAATGGCCTTTAATGAAATTCTAGCCACAAACACTAGGTAAGGAGCAAGACTGTGATCTGGTTGTGCTGGGAGCTTCACCCATCCACCCACTGTCTCCTTGATGAAGGATTGCTGTGGGCACCTCTTTTGTAGCAAAAAAACTGATATTTCCAATACCCTTTGAGTGACTCTTTCAACCATATTGGATAAATCTTTTGGAACCTCTTGAGCTTCTTTTGTAAGCTGGCATGGTGAGTCTAAAGTACTGTCTTCCCTTAAAATGTCATATAATGGTGGTAATAACATAATTTTTGTAGATGCTTTTCTTACAGGAGTAAGATCAGCTGCCCCATGCATTTGACACATAGTAGGGCTATTCTTCATTCCCCAAACTGTCCATTCAAATCTTTTATAAGGGCCAACTAAATTAATGCTGAGCACTGACAAGACAAATCCCTTCATATCCTCTTTAGAGGGATAGAATAGAAATAATCCTTAATCCAAAAAGACCATTCCCTAGGCAATTGAGAAAATGGAAGCCCAAGTTGAAGAGCTCCCATTGTCTCCATCTGTTAATTTACTTTTCTAAAATCAGTCAATATCTTCCATTTTCCAAATTTCTTTTTTATAGCAAATACAGGGGAATTCCAGAGAGTTAGAGAAGCTTGTAAATGTCCTTGGTCAAGTTGCTCCTATCCTATATCTAATAAGACCTGATTTTTTTTTTTTTTTTTTTTTTTTTTTTTTTTACTTTGTAAGATAGCTCTTCCCCACAGATTGATAGGGATCCTTTCAATTGTAAAAGAAATAAAAAACTTCTGCTTATCTTCAGATTCCCATCTGAAAGG
Organism: Antechinus flavipes; assembly: GCF_016432865.1. Lineage (NCBI taxonomy): Eukaryota > Metazoa > Chordata > Mammalia > Dasyuromorphia > Dasyuridae > Antechinus > Antechinus flavipes. The sequence goes on from NC_067399.1 coordinate 431,666,327, forward strand.
GGTAGCTCTAATTCTAGCTACTATTGATCCTTTTATGCCAGACATATAGATGTTTGTTATAATGTTTAGCCAATGACTAGGCTAACTGGTACCTCTAACAGCTGCACTATCTACACCTGTGTCTACCAACCTTTTCAATATTATGCTATTCATATAGATAATGAGCCAAGGACATTCAGCTGTAACAGCTGCAGTCCACAATATTCCTGAATTCTGGAAGTCAAAGTTTGAATAAATTTCACCAAATTGCATTTCAGGAGTATGAATCAATAAACCTGATATTGCTCCTCCTCCTGGGTCATAGATCATACATTTTCTACCTATATTAGTGACTGGAACAACAGCTACACATTCCTCAGTTTCCCAAATCAGTATATGGATAGACACTGTCTTATAAGCATTCTCAAAGGGTAAAACAATCAAGCTAACTGTTTATGGAAGCAAAAGATCTATGAACTGAACAAAAACAAGTTTCAGCTCTCCAGGGGACCTCTCTGTATTTCCATTAGCATAAAGTTCTACTCTCTTTAACTGCAATCCCCTTCCCCTACAGACTTGTTTAAAGACTTACTGATTGGATTGGAGTGCTGCATTTTCAAAGACTCTCTGAATATAATAATCCATTGTATTCACTTGATTCTTCCATTATTAACTGCTGTATAGTAGCTTCTTTTTCCTTCTTTGCCTCAGCCAGTAGGCTGAATTCTTGTTTTTTCTGTTCTATCTGCTGTAACTTAACTTTTTGTTTTTTCTCTAACTCAACCTGTAGTTTTTGCATTTCTTGTTCTAATTTCTGTATTGTGATTTTTTGTTTTTTTTCTCTAACTTAACCTGTAACGCTTGTATTTTTTGCTCTATATGCTCAATCACCTCGATCATTTCTTGATTTTTTTCTTGCTGAGCTGTACTTACTGAGCATGGAAGTAAACATGGGAGTAAAGCTTGGGAGAAGCTTCCTGCCCCTTATCAGGAGTGTTCTCTGTTAAAGAATCATCCATCTGGCTCTTTAATTTATTTACTTGAGCTGCATGCATAGCTATGTCTCAGACTTGTTCATAGGTAGACTAATACCTAAACCTAATGCCTTTCTGCCATCCCTTTTAGATAGGGGCTGCTACACCTTCCCAATTATGGGGCCTGGTAACTTATGATACTGCCCCATGTTGGGCACCACTTGTAGCTCTTCCCACTCAGATGTTACGGTTACCAGTCATGCCTAATTCCCAGGCCTTCAAAAAATCTCTGGCCATTATCTCATACAGTAGTTCTTTACCAATCTTACCTCAATCAGAGGTCTTCAGAGATCTCTGGCCACTGCCTCACCAAGTGGTGGTTCTCATGTTCAACAGAGCACTGGAGGACACCTGCATGCAAGCTCAAGGTCTTTATTCTATGTGTTCACATCCTGCCTTCTTATTGACCTCCTGCTGACTCCTAATGAACTCCACCTACTTCCTGGTCCCCACTGCTTATATAGAGTTTATGAAGTCACACATATAGCCAATTAGATAAAAAGTCATCTCCCGTTGATAATGCAATCTCATTGTGACCAGAGCTTCCACTCATAAGATGGTCCACATTGTTCACAGAAAACCACATGTGGGGATTTCAGGCTTCAAGGCCTTTTGTACTTCCTGATTGCACTGCATGAGCTTCCTCTTCCAACCCTTACAAAACTATTTTATTGACCTTAGAAAAAATATCAACAAAATTCATCTGGAAGAAAAAAAGGTCAAGAATTTCAATGGAATTAATGAAAAAAAAAAAAAAAGCAGCTGAAGGTAGCCTAGATGTACCAGATCTAAAACTATATTGTAAAGCAATGATCATCAAAACCATTTGGTATGGGCTAAGAAACAGCATAGTTGATCAGTAGAATAGATTAGGTTCACAGGACAAAATAGTCAATGACTATAGTAATCTATAGTGTTTGAAAACTCCAAAGACCTCAGTTTTTGGGATAAGAATTCACTATTAGACAAAAACTGCTGGGAAAATTGAAAACTAGTATGGCAGAAACTAGGCATTGACTCACACTAAATAGCATACACCAAGATGAGATCAAAATTGGGGTCATGATCTAGACATAAAGAATATTATAAACAAATTAGAAGAACATAGGATAGTTTACCCCTCAGATTTGTGGAGGAGAAAGGAATTTGTGACCTAGGAAGAACTAGAGATTGCTATTGATCACAAAATAGATAATTTTGATTATATTAAGTTAAAATGGTTTTGTACAAACATAGCTAATACAGAGAAGATTAGAAGGGAAGCAATAAACTGGGAAAACTTTTTATATTCAAAGGTTCTGATAAAGATTCATTTCTAAAACAGAGAATTGACTCAAATATAAAAGAATTCTAGCTATTCTTCAATTGATGAATGGTCAAAAGATATAAACAGACAATTTTCAGATGAAGAAAATGAAACTATTTCTAGTTATATGAAAAGATACTCCAAAACACTATTGAGCAGAGAAGTGCAAATTAAGACAACTAAGATACCACTACACACCCCTCAGATTGACTAAGAGAGAAAAAGATAACAATGAATGTTGGAAGGGGATGTGGGAAAACTGGGACACTAATACATTCTTGGTGGAACTGTGAATGGATCCAGCCATTCTAGAGAGCAATTTGGAACTATGCCCAAAGGTTATCAAACTGTGAATACCCTTTGACTCAGCAGTATTTCTACTGGGCTTATATCCCAAAAAGATCTTAAAGGAGGCAAAGGGACCCACATATGCAAAAGTCTTTGTGGCAGCTCTTTTTGTAGTGGCAAGAAACTAGAAATTGAATGGATGCCCATCAATTGGAGAATGGATAAATAAATTATGGTATATGAATGTTATGGAATATTATTGTTCTATAAGAAATGACCAGCCAGATGATTTCAGAGAGGTCTGGAGAGACCTACATGAACTGATTGTAAGTGAAATGAGAAGAAGCAGGAGATCATTATATATGGGATCTATAAGATTATATGATGATCAATTCTGATGGATGTGGCTCTCTTGAACAATGAGATGATTCAAACCAGTTCCAATTCTACAGTGATCAAGTGAGCCATCTACACCCAGAGAGAGGACTGTGGGAACTGAATGTGGTTCACAACATAGCATTTTCACTCTATATTGTTGCTTGTTTTCATTTTATTTTGCCTTTTTAAAAAAAAATTGGTTTCATTTTATTTTTTTATTTTATAGCACAATAATTATATAAATATGTATGCATGCCCTGTTTGTAGTGGCTAGAAACTGGAAAATGAATGGATGCCCATCAATTGGAGAATGGCTGGGTAAATTGTAGTATATGAATGTTATGGAATATTATTGTTCTGTAAGAAATGACCAGCAGGATGAATACAGAGAGGACTGGCGAGACTTACATGAACTGATGCTAAGTGAAATGAGCAGAACGAGGAGATCATTATACACTTCGACAACGATATTGTATGAGGACATATTTTGATGGAAGTGGATTTCTTTGACAAAGAGACCTGAGTTTCAATTGATAAATGACGGACAAAAGCAGCTACACCCAAAGAAAGAACACTGGGAAACGAATGTGAACTATCTGCACTTTTGTTTTTCTTCCTGGGTTATTTATACCTTCTGAATCCAATTCTCCCTATGCAACAAGAGAACTGTTCGGTTCTGCAAACATATATTGTATCTAGGATATACTGCAACAAATCCAACATATAAAGGACTGCTTGCCATCTAGGGGAGGGGGTGGAGGGAGGGAGGGAAAAAAAAATCGGAACAGAAACGAGTGTCAATATAAAGTAATTATTAAATAAAAATTAAAAAAATAAAAGAGATTTTGAATAAAGCTAAAAAAAATAAATATGTATCCATACATTAGATTTAAAATAAATTTCTACCATATTTAACATATATTGGACTACTTGCCATTTAGGGGAGGGCATGGGGGAAGGGAAGAAAAATTGGGACACAAAGTTTTGGAAGGGCTAATTTTGAAGAATTGTTCATGCATATGTTTTGAAAAATAAAAAGCTTTAATAAAAAAAAAAAAAACAAAAAAAACAAAAAAAACAAAAGCCAGAGCTAAAATCATAGAAAACAGATAATACTTTGCCTAAACTCTGCCTGGTTTCCCTCAGAATCAACAGAAGAGCAAGTCTCTGAACAGATTTTGGAGTGATAGAACCCACAAATATTTGGAGTATAATAAATTTCTAGCAGAATGTTTCTTGGAAGGATATCAGGAAAGGTTTATTTCACTAGGTAAGGGGTGGGGAGGGGCGGGGGAGGAGATTGGGGATAGCCAAGGTGTAGGAAGTGTAGGAGGCCCAGGGTGGAGACATTTCTCACAGGGAATCTAGTAGAAGGCTCTTGGCCAAAATATAGCACTATTGGCTACTATGTTCTAGTTCAGAAGTGGATCAACAAAATAAGTCTTTCAACACAATTATTGAAGATAAATAGTGAGCCCCTGAACTCTAGTGTAACAGGTGGGAAATTGCCAGTTCCATTCAGCCCAGAGAGAAAGTCTGCCACTCTATAGGCTCCATAACAGTATAAAATCCCTGTGCAAGCTGCGAACAATTTTCCCCATGCTCTAGGAGCAGACCTCAACCATTAAAAATGGGCAAAAAAGCAAAAAGAACTCTGACCATAGATGAGCTATTATGGAGACGGGAAAAAACAGACCTTAAACTTTAAAGCATTAAAAACAAAACTCCTTCAGATGAAGCCTCAAAAGGGCATAAGACCTAGTCTCCAAATCAAAAGACTCATTTGAAAGAATTAAAAAAGGATCTTAAAAGAGAGTTAGAAGAAAAATGGGGAAAAGAAATGAAAACTTTGCAGGAGTTTGGAAAAGGAAACACAGAAATTGTCAGAAGGAAACAAATGAAGGGAATCTATTTGGTGAAAAGGAAAAAAAAATAATATCAAAGAAAACCACTTCTTAAAAAATAGATTTGGTGAAATGGAAAGAGGAAACAATTCCTTGAAAAAAGAATTGGTAAAATGGAAAAAGAGAACAACTCCTTAAAAATAGAATTGTTAGAGTGGAAAATGAGAAAAACTTAAAAAATAGAATTGATGAAATGGAAAAAAAAATCCAATGAACAAAACAACACTTTTAAAAGTTCAATTGGACTAAATGCAAAAGGGGATCAAGAAAGCTAACTGTAGAAAATAATTCACTAACAATTAGAATTGTACAAATAGAAATGAATGATTCAATGAGACATCAAAAATCAGACCAACAAAAACAAAAGAAGAGAAAAAATAGAAGAAAATATAAAATACCTCATTAGAAAAACAACTGATCTGGAAAATAGATACAGATGAGACAATCTAAGAATTATTGGGCTACCTGAAAATCAAGGAAAAAAAGAATCTGGACAACATTTTTCAAAAAATCATCAAGGAAAACTGTCCCGATATCTTAGAATTAGAGGGTAAAATAGCTATTGAAAGAATACACTAATCATCTCCTAAAAGAAACCCCAAAATGGAAACTCCAAGGAATATTGTAGTAAGTTCCAGAATTATCAGATCAGGGAGAATATACTGAAAGCAACCAGAAAGAATAAATTCAAATATCAAGGAACCACAATCAGCATTACCCAGGACCTAGAAGATTCCACTTTAAAGAATCAAAGGGCCGGGAATATGATATTCCAGAGGGCAAAGGAATTTGGAATTAGCCAAGACTCATCTACCCAGCAAAAGCAAATATTATCAATTGGGGAAAAGATGGCTATTCATTGAAATAAGGGATTTAATTTTTTTTTGTTCAAAAGACAAGAACTGAAAAGAAAATTTCATATTAAAATACAGAATTCAAGAGAATCATAAGAAAGTAAAAAGGGAAGAAAAAAACTATATTTTTTAAAGATCATGGAAAGATGATACATATAACTCTTGAGAATAGATCTTTGTTAAGGGTATACTTAAAAAGGGTAGGTGTAAGTTAACCTTAATGTGATGATATAACAAAGGAACAAGCTTAAAAGGGGATTGTACTGGAAGAAGAGGAAAGGGGAGATAAAATAGAATATATTATATCACATGAAGAGACAAAAAAGACCTATTGTAGTTGAAGGAAAGAAGGAGGTAAATGAGGATTGTTTGGACCTTAACCTCATCAGATATGGCTCAAAGAGAGAATATCACACATTTAATTTGTTATAGAAACTTGTATTATCTTATAAGGAAGTAGGAGGGTAAAGGTGGGGGTTAATAGGAAAGGCAGTAGGAGGAGAATAGAAGGGAAAAAAGATATGAAAGTAGGGAGGGACTGAAAAAAGAAAGGACAAATTGAGGGAGGTTGTGGTCAGAATCAAAATACTAGGTGAGGAGGGAAAGGGAAAGAGAAAGAAAAATATAACTTGGGAAAAATAGGATGGCAGGAAATACAGAGTTAATAATTTTAACTGTGAATATGAATGGAATGAACTCTCTTATAAAACAGAAGCAAATTGGATTAAAAGCCAGAATTTTGCAATATGTTGCTTTCAACTAACACATTTGAAGCAGAGTGATATGGGTAAATGTAAAGTACTGGAACAGAATCTATTATGCTTCAGCTGAAGTAAAAACAAAAAGCAGGAATAGTGATCCTGATCTCAGATCAAGCAAAAGCAAAAATAGATATAATTAAAAGAGATAAGAAACTACATCTTGCTAAAGGGTATCATAAATAATGAATAAATATCATTATTAAATATATATGCACCAAGCGGTATAGCATTTAAATTCTTAGAGAAGTTAAGAGAGTTGCATGAGAGACTTATATGAACTGATGCTAAGTGAAATGAGCAGAACCAGGAGATCATTATATACCTCAACAACGATACTGTTTGAGGATGTATTCTGATGGAAGTGGATCTCTTCGATAAAGAGAGCTAAATCAGTTTCAATTGATCAAGGACAGACAGAAGCAGCTACACCCAAAGAAAGAACACTGGGAAATGAATATAAACTGCTTGCATTTTTGTTTTTCTTCCCGGGTTATTTATACCTTCTGAATCCAATTCTCCCTGTGTAACAAGAGAACTGTTCGGTTCTGCACACATATATTGTATCTAGGATATACTGTAACCTATTTAACATGTAAAGGACTGCTTGCCATCTGGGGGAGGGGCTGGAGGGAGGGAGGGGAAAAATCGGAACAGAAGTGAGTGCAAGGGATAATGCTGTAAAAAATTACCCTGGCATTGGTTCTGTCAATAAAAAGTTATTAAAAAAAAAAAAGAGTTGTATGAAAAAAATAGATAGCAAAATTATACTAGTGGGGTTTCTCAACCTTCCTGTCTCAGAACTAGATAAGAAAAATTGAACCACAAAATAAATCAGAAAGAAGTTAAGGAGGTAAAAAGAATTTTAGAAAAGTTAGATATGGTAGATCTTTGGAGAAAATAGAATGGAGATATAAAGCTATATAATTTTTTCTCAGCAGTACATGGAAACTACTCAAAAAATGACCATGTTATAGGACATAAAAACCTCAAAATCAAATGCAGAAAGGCAGAAATAGTAAATGTATCCTTTTCAGATCATGATGCACTAAAATTTACATATAATAAAGGGCCATGCAAAAATAGACCAAAAATTAATTGGAAACTAACCTAATCCTCAAGAACAAGTGGGCAAAACAACAAATCATAGAAAAAAAATCAAGAAATTCATTCAAGAGAATGTCAATACTGAGACAACATACCGAAATTTAGGGGATGCAACCAAAATCATTTTAGGGGAAATTTTATATCTCTAGATGCTTATTTGAATTAAATAGAGAAAGAGAAGAACAATCAATGGGCATGCAACTAAATAAGCTAGAAAAAGAACAGATTTTAAAAATCCCAATTAAACACCAAAGTAGAAATTCTGAAAACAAAAAGAGAGATTAATAAGATTGAAAGTAGGGAAACTATTGAACTAATAAACAAAACTTAGAGTTGGTTTTTATGAAAAAACCAACAAAATAGATAAACCTTTAGTTAATTTGAGTAGAAAAAGAAAAAAAAAACAAATTGCCAGTATCAAAAATGAAAAGGGTGAACTTATTACCAATGAAGAAGAAATTAAAAGACAATAATTTAGAGCTATTTTGTGTTAGGATTCTTACAAGGTGCTAAATCACTGGAATTGATAGAGACAATAATTATCCAATTTAGCATGGTTCAGTATGATTGATCTGATCCTACAAGGAGATATTATGGGCCAGAACTTGAAACAAGGTACTAAGGGGAATTGAGGAGACAATGGTTAAATCTAGTTTAGAATTGATTTAATCCTACAACAAATAATGGTTTCCTAGTGATATAATGATTGATGTATACTCAGTGTACAGCACATAAGCAAGAAGCTCTCAGGGCCAGACACACAAGCCCACTAGAAGCTCATTAGGAGAAAGCTAGAGGCAGAGGGTGGCAGAGGCAAAGGATTAGAGACAGGAGCTCTCAGAACCAAGGAGAGAGATAGGCCTCTAAGAAAGCTAACTGGGCCCCAGGAAGGAAACTAGACTTAAAAGAAAACAATAAAGGATTTGGACTTAAATCCCTGGCTGTACTTGTGATTACTCTGAATTGAAACAAAGGCTGCCTCCAGAAGCCCCCTAAGAAACCTGTCCCCAGAGGACATTATATATTTAGAGAAGAACATTACAATTTTGTACAACTGTATGCCAATAAATCTCATAATCTAAGCGAAATGAATAAATACTTACAAAGTTATAGATTGCCCATATTAACAGAAGAAATAAATTACTCAAATGGTTCCATTTTTGAAAAAGAAATTGAACAAACTATTAATGAATTCCCTAAAAAATCTCCAGGTCCAGTTTGAATTGAATTCTACCAAACATTTAAAGAACAATTTATTTCTCACACTATATAAACTATTTGGAAAATAGGGGAAGAAATAGTTCTACAAAATTCTTTTTATGACATAGATATGATACTGATATCTAAACCAAATAAGGTCAAAACAGAGAAAAAAATAATAGATCAGTTTTCCTAATGAACATTGATGCAAAAATCTTAAATAAAGTGTTAGCAAAGAATTTACAGCAATTTATCACCAGCATAATACATCATGACCAAGTAGGATTTATACTAGGAATGCAAAGTGGTTCAATATTAGGAAAACTATTAGCATAATTGACTATATCAGTAATCACACTAAAAGAAATCATATGATTATCTCAATAGAAGGAGAAAAAGCATTTGAAAAAATACAAACAAAAATAGGAAACAAAATGATCATTCTATGTAGATGATATACTGATCCATTTAGACATTCAGCTAAAAAAAGTACTAGAAATAATTTTAGCAAAGTTGCAGGATACAAAATAAAACCATATAAATCATCAGCATTTCTATATGTTACCAACAAAGTCCAGCAGCAAGAAATAAAGAAATTCCATTTGAAATAACTGTAGATAATATAAAATATTTGGGAATCTACTTACCAAGACAGCCAATAACTATATGAACAGGATTATGAAACATTTTTCACTTAAATAAAGTTAGCTCTAAACAATTGGAAAAATATCAAGTGCTTCTAGATAGGAGGAGCTAATATAATAAAGATGACAATTCTACATATTCAGTGCCATGCCGATCAAATTGTCAAGAAATTACTATATAGAGCTAGAAAAAAATAATAACAAAATTCATCTGGAAGAGGAAAAGGTCAGGCATTTCAAGGGAACTAATGAACAAAAAATGCAAAGGAAGATGGCTTAGTTGTACTAGATCTAAAACTATATTATAAAGCAGTGGTCATCAACACCATTTGGTATTGGCTAATAAATAAAATAATTGGAATCAGTGGAATAGGTTAGCTTCATGAGATAGTCAATGATTATAGTAATCCAAAGACTCCAGATTCTAGGATAAGAATTCATTATTTGAAAAAATTGCTGGAAAAATTTCAACATAGTATGGTAGAAACTAGGCATTGACCAACACGTAAAACCCTATACCAAGAAACGATTGAAATGGATTCATGATTTAGACATAAAGGGTGATACAATAAACAAATTAGAAAAATGAGGAATAGTCTACCTCTCAGATCTATGGAGAAGAAAGGAATTTATGACCAAAGAAGAATTATAGAGTATTATGAAAAGCAAAATGGATAATTTGATTATATTAAATTTTAAAAAAAGTACGACAAAAACAATGCAGCCAAGATTAAAAGGGAAAAAGAAAACTGGAAATCAAATTTTATATCCAAGGGCTCTGATAAAGACCTAATTATTAAAATACATAGAGAATTTGTTCAAATTTATAAGAATACAAGCCATTCTTCAACTGATAAATCGTCAATGGATATGAACAGACAATTTTCAGACAAAATTAAAGCTATTTCTAGTCACGTGGAAAAAATGCTGTAGATCATTATTGATTAGAGAAACGCAACTTAAAAGACAATCTTGAGGTATCAGTTCACGCATCTCAGAGTGATTAAGATAACAGAAGAAGATAATGATAAATGTTTAAGGGGATATGGAAAAACTGGGACACTAATACATTATTGGTGGAATTGTGAACTGATCCAACCTTTCTGAAGAGCAATTTGGAATTATGCCCAAAGGGCTATCAAACTGTGCATACCCTTTGATTCAGCAGTATTTTTTATTGGGTTTGTATTGTAAAGAGATCATATAAAAGGAAAAAGGACCCACATGTGCAAAAATGTTTGCAGCAGCCTTTTTTGTAGTAGCAAGGAACTAGAAACTGAGTGGGTGTCCATTAGTTGGAAAATGACTGAATAAATTAGTGTATATGAATGTTAGGAATATTATTTTTCTATAACAAATGATCAGCAGACTGATTTCAGAAAGGCCTGGAGAGACTTGCATGAACTGATGCTAAGTGGAATGAATAGAACTAAGAGAATATTGTACACAGAGACAAGATTGTGTGAAACTGTGATGGACTTGGTTCTTTTCAACAATGAGGTGATCCAGAAAAAGCACTGAATGTGGATCATAACATACTATTTTCACTTGTTTTTTTACTGTTGTTTTCTTCCTTTTTTTTTTCATCATTTTTTCCCTTTTTGATCTTTGATTTTTCTTGGGCAGAAGAATAATTGTGGAAATATGTTTTAGAAGAATTGCACGTTTAACCGATATTGGATTACTTATCAAGAGGAGAGGGGTTGGGAGAAGGGAGGAAGAAAAACTTGGAACATAAGATTTTGCAATGTTGAATGTTGAAAACTATCTTTCCATATATTTTGTAAATAAAAATCTGATTATTTTTGACTAGTTTAAAAAAAAGACAGTGAATTTCATATAGTTATGTTGTGATGAGTTTTAATGCAGGCCTGGTTCTCCACCATGACTTTTTTATTACTTTGGCTTTGTTTCTGTCTTCTTGTTTTATTTTCAGGGGCATTTATAAAGCACAACATTGTTTTGGTCTAGTTTTTTTTTTTTTTTAGGTATTTGGAATGCCACGTATTTATTGAACATCCATTTTTTTTTCCCATTTATTTTCAGGTTTACATTAAGAGAATTGGTCCTTTTGGGATGAGTTCAAAACTCCTCTATACTTCTTTCTCTCTTTCTGGCAAAGTTAGGTTATGTGCCCTATTAATAGGTAGGTGGCTTGTGTTGGAATTTATACTGAGTAAGTCAATTAGAAATTAGATCCTTTATTCTTTATTTATAAGGTTGTTATTTTGGTCTGGTTATTATTCAGAGAACAAAACCAATTGGAATATTTGGACAAGTATTGGATGGATATCAGTTCTCTGTTCCTGTATTAGTGACTTAGCCTTGGATATAAATCTTAGAGTTCTCTTTTCCTAACAGTGAACAATGATCAGAAGTTTAGCCTGCTCCTGAAAACAACGTTCCCCATGCTACCAATAGCAATACCAATGCTACCCTTAAATAAGGGAGGAAATAGATATAACTCTAGCCTGGCATCTCCTATCCTTGAAGAGAACAGAGTGGTTAAATTTCTGAACTCTATGTGCTTCTTCTCATCCTGCCAGGAAATAAAGTTTCCCTTGGAGAAGGATGACAGGACAAGGAGCTAGAAATATCTGGTGAACCACCCCCAGGTCACATATTGATACTCTGTGCCTTGTAGAGGATCGTCTTAGTCAGAAGTCACTCACTGACACCCTATAGTACATGTGAGGTATAACATTGGCTACATTGCCATCTTGGTTTATGGAGATAGCAATAATTACTTTGTGGCTTTGACATAATTCCAATTTTATAGGATTTGTGAGAGTTCATGGTGGCTGATAAAATGTTTAGTTCTCTTTTTTGTTATTCCCATGATGTGTGCCTCTGAATTTTATGTGTGTGCAGTGCCAATAAGTCTGAGCTGTTTGACCAGTGGCAAGCTGGCCATAAGCCTTGTCTAGTGAAACATGGATGACAAATTGGCTTGCAGAGTCTTCTATTTAGGTCATATAGACCATTGATTTAAAGCTCAAAGAAATGTTATGGGACTATCTAATCCAAACACTTCATTTGATCAATGAAGAAAATGAAGTCAGCAGAGGTTTCCTGATTTGCCTGAAGCTCATGAACACGTGTTGTAGGGGCAGGATTCCAACTCTCATTTCTGGTGCCCTGATAACTTTGAGACAGACATAGATTGGTCTGGATCTGATCCCAAGATCCAAGAACCAAAACCAGTGTTCTGGGATGTTTCCCATGCCATAAATACATATACATGTACTCAGACTAGTGGAAATAATCTCAGTCATAGAAACACCCTCTTATTGATCAGAAAATCTCTGTATTCTTTGCTTTCTTTTCTGCCCGGGAACTTTCTCAGCTTCTGAGTGATACCTTTTCTGCATTCTTTACCCAAAGATTTTATTTTCAATTGATGCACTTCAGTATTTCCATGGAGTATTTAGACTTTAGTAGGAAATTCTTGGGGAGTGAAGAGATCAGATTTCTTAATGGATTTCATAGAAGGTTCAAACCTTTGCTTAAATAGCAGAATTATCCTCTAAAAGTATCTCCAACAAATAGTCATCTTGCATTTTTTTGGAAAAAATTCAGTTATAAAAAAGTTACTGCTTCTTGGACAGCTAGTTATTCCACTCCTAAGTACTTCTAATTGTTAGGAAGTTTTTCATCATATCAAGATGAAATTCTGTCTCCATAGCGTGCCTCCTTCCCAGTCTCCACATACAAACTTCAGTTTGTCTTAGCCTTTTTCCTTTAGGGCAAAGCAGGAAAAACTTCAATTCTTTAATCGTGTTTAGGTCAGAAAACATGTTCTGTCCCCCCATCTCCAATACCAAGGTTTGTACAGATGGAATATTCCTTATTCCAATTCTTTTTTTTTTTTTTTTTTTTTTTTTTTTTTGAGGCAATTGGGGTTAAGTGACTTGCTCAGGGTCACATTGATAGGAAGTGTTAAGTGTTTGAGGTCAGATTTGAATTCAGGTCCTCCTGACTTCAGGGCTGGTGCTCTATCCACTGTGCCACCTAGCTGCCCCTTCATTCCAATTCTTTATGACATTTGATACCTTAATACTCCTTAGGTTCCCCATTTAAATCTCCTACTAATAAAATTCAAGACAATTTCAACAAACTTTATTTTATAAGCAGCAATATCAATCAAAGTTGAAGAGCCAATATTCTGAATTCCAAAAAAGGAAAATCTTCTGGAAATAGATTTATTTTGCACTATTATAATGGCAATGAAAAGCACTGGGAGATATTTTAGATCTGATGTTGATATTTACAAGTCCCCCAGTGTACAAATTTGATGTTGTCATCACTTTGCCTGTGGAATGAGAACAGAAAAGTGAAGTGAGGATAAGTAATATGCAAGCCCATTTTCTGATATCAAATTTTAGAAGGTTTGTGGACAGTTTTGGGGAAGTGCTGAGTTTCTGTCTCAGGCAGTGTTTAAAAACAAAATGACCACTAGGAGATGATGTTGCAGAGCAGATTCCTACACTGGATAAAAGATGATCTCTGATATTCCTTTTCTCACTGAGATTCTATGCTTATATGATATTATATTCTATGCCTATATGATATTATGTATATCATATATCCTAATATGGTATTATCATATATGATATTATAACTATGATATTGTTTTATAAACTTTTTCATAAAACATTGTTTCTTTAAAATATTTTATGTTAATTGACAAAACCCCAACCTTTTAGCTCCACTCAGTTTCTCTCCCCAATCTTCTATTTAACAATGGAGCCACCACTCAAAACAATTTAGTATAGGAACGAAAGGAACAATAATAACCAAGAAGAACAATAAAATTCCAAAGAAATTAACATATTGGCCATATCCTAAAATATATTTCTCATTTCTTACTGATAAGCCCATTAAGATTCTTTTAGGAAAGAACACATATCAGCCTTCTAATGTCATATCCTATTTATATTAGGAAATTCTATTAGGAAAAAACAACCATCACAGATGATGGTTGTTTGTCATTCAATCAACATCAGATCTTCCCTTCACTTCATTTCATTTTACTACAATTTTCTGGACGTTCTACAATAAAGGAGATATCAATTCCTCCTTGTCTCAAATAATTGCTATGTCCAAAAAAAATTAATCTTCCTGAAGACAGCATTCTTGCCATAAGCCATTAAAGGTAGGCAGATCTCCAAATGAGAGAGTCTGTTATTGTCCTCAGTCTGGAAGCTTTTTGCATTTAGTAAGATCTGACTAGGAACTTGCATATACCTGAGACGACTTCTGAGAATCCAGGGCTACCTCGGTCACAATGAGGCCTCAGAGGAGCTCTTTAATAGAGGTATACAGATGTATTGAAATTTAAAGCAGAGTTACTAGTCTAAAATGAGACCAATCTTTTGAAGGAATTATGATGGACAGAAACATAAATATTAGACAGAAACATACATACATATACACACACACACACTTCATGTCAATCATATATACTTCATGTCAACCATACATGTTGTATGTACCTCTGTTTAATCTTTGAAGCAATACATAGAATCAATCATAGGTGTGGAGTAAAATATGTATAAAAAAGGCCAAAGTCTCTCATTGCTTCAACAGCCATTCCTAGTCATCCTGATCTACTAGAGGGCCACTAGAGGGGAGAGTGAGGCAGGTAACCTTGCACAGCCTTCTTTCACTTGTATCCAATTCACTTTTATGTCATAACATTACCTCTCTGATGTAATAGTCCTTCAAGAATGAAACAACATACATAACAACAACAATGTAAATAGCTGTGGATGTTTTTAAGGAGAATGATTGGAGGTATAGCATGTCAGACATGCCAGATTTCATGGAATCCTTTGATCTTATAGATGAAAAATGAACACTGAGTATTTGAGTGACTTTCCCAAAAGTAAACAACTATTTAATAAATTTAAATACACTGATGGTTTACTATAGAAAAAAATGCCAACCTGATTGTTGATTCTGGAAGTCAAGATGAAAAATGAACAATGAGCATTTGAATGACTTTCCCAAAAGTAAACAACTATTTAATAAATTTATAAATACACTGATGGTTAATATGGAAGAAATTACTAATCTGCTTGTTGATTGTGGAAGCAATATACTGATGATCTTGCCTAATGACCACTCTCACTACTCTAATTTTATACATATACAAACAAACACTGGAAGCATTTAACTAATTCTTCCAATGGAAACCAAGGCCCAAAGAGTTCAAGGCACTTGTCCATTGTTGATTCTATTGATTGAGATGACATTGTCAAATCCAGGTTTTGTCCTTACTTTTTATGTATTTCAATCCTTCTTTAAAACCCTGTAAGCCATAGTTTCCTTATTTATAATATGGGCATAACAGTAGAAACAGAGGAAGGGAAGGGTAATGGAGAGAATAACTGTGGCAAAGAAGGATGTGATTCAAGTAAATAGGAGAACTGCTGGTATATTGGCTGATTGAAGTGTATTTTGTGGATATGGAACATGATTTCTCACTCCCTAGTCTCATATATTTTTTTCCATTCTGTCAGTTACTGAATTCTGCCCCACCCCTTCCTCATTCTTATTAATTCTCTTCCTTTACATTTGATGGCTGTACTTACTTAACGGCATGGCAGAAATTACATTTGTTGATATATGTTCTTCCATTAGAACCACAGATTAGCAAAAATTCTCCGGTGCATGCTGGAAACTCGCCTGGTGGCAGTTTTTTATACCTGCTGCAGTCAATCTGAAAAATATATAATATATATTATCTCCCTCTTGGGTCAGGATTGTTACAAAAACAAGCTTCTAAAAATCTGGGAATGTTTAGGTCTCTGGGTCCAAAAAGGAAATGGTCAAGAGATACTTTGAAAATCAAGTTTACATTTTTCACACTGAACCACTAAAACCATTTTTATACCCCTTACTCTTTCCCCTCTATTTCTTAGTCCTGGAGAAGTGGGAAACTCTCTTCCTAGGAGCTCCAATCTTCTATTCAACAAGCAATTATTGACTCTAGAATATGCAGAGTAAGAATCAGCATAACAGAAATGATAGTTTTGGAAACAGAAAAATCTGTTTCTCTCATGTTTTTGCATAATCACATTGACAAGAATTTTTATAACACTTGTGATTTTGACAACCCTGCACATTTATAATGATAGCCAAATTGCTAATCCGTATTGGTTAAGCATTTTTCTACACTAAATATCCCATAATAATGCTTTCTGATTTATGACCTTGAGTTTTACCTATTCTACCTTGAAATCCTTTTGGATTTTGGTCCTTGTGGACTTGGTTTTTGTTTAAACAAGATATTACTTTGTTGTGTGTACTTGGAGAAGTGTCAATTGGATAATGACCTAGAATGCCATCTGACATTGTCTACACATTTAATAAAATTTGCATTGATTTTCCTTCAAAATAATTTGGAGCCGCATGTATATGAAATGTAGTCAATAGAAGATGGAAATGCAATAGCAAAAGGTTTTGGGATTGAGATCAACTTACTGTATCTCCTGAGGATAACTCTGCAGCTAGAATAGAGATAGAAGGGAAAATTATTAAGGAGAATCCAATATGCTCTAAATGACCCAACAATGTTCCTCCTTCTGCTCCCTTAGGATTAGGAAAGTCTTTTCTCTAATATGACAAGAAATTCTATTCAATGTAATGGAAGGATATACCTTCTTTCCTCTGCTTTCCAACATGTCTCAGTTTCTACCTCTTTAAAATGAAGGGAACGAATGAAATCACCTCTATAGATCCTTTCAAATTAAAAATTCTATGTTCTGGATCTGTTATATTTCTATCTGAATTCTCTCTCCTAAATCAATTTCTGTCTTTGACATAAACTTCAGAATTGCATTTCAGCTCTAAAAGTACATTTATTTGTGATTACTTCCAGTACCAACATTTTACAATATATGCTTCTACCATCATAATATTGGTTGTTCAAAATGTCCCTTCAAGCTCTTTTAATACCTGTTCTGTCTCCTTAATTTTCTTCTAAGCTTGGCATTGCATGCAGAAACATAAATGTATCTCTTTTTAAAGTTCTTATTCTGAATTGGAAGTCTGCCTCAGATATTTTTATTTAGGGACACTCTGTTCCAATCATTGTAAGGGAGTTAATATAGGGATAAGTCCTACCTCAGCAAAGAGATACTTACTTAAAATGATCACCAAACTCAGCATTAGGAACCGGCATACAGCTGCTGGCTTCATGGTGTAGATACTGGCCAATCAAATGGTGTGGGAGCAGTCAAAGTGAGCTGCTATTCTGTGGGATAAGCCTTATATATAGGCAAGAATTCACCTTGATTATGAAATCAACCTCCCTAAATACAGGCCCCTGGAGACAAATACTGAATGTCTTACTTGTGGAAAAATTAGCCTTAGTGATAAGAGTCAGAAATGAAGGAATGTTCACCAAATAGCTAAATCCTGTATACTATACTACTAAATGACTGTTAAGTCATTTTCTAGACTGGTTCCTCTAGCACAGTGGTCCTCAAAGTGCAGTCCAAAGAATTGTTGGCATCTCTGAAACCCTTTCAGAAGGTCTACAAATTCAAAATTATTTTTTATTTCTAATATAGTAATAGCTATAAATATAACCCATGTGAACAAAAACTCTTTGAACAGATGCTCGATAGTTTTTTTTTTTTTTAACAACATGAAGATACTGAGAACAAAGGTTTGAGAGCCACTGCTCTAGCACATGAAATCAGTAGACTTTCTTTATGTAGTAATAGCTTATGGTGATATAATGACCTTTGTTTTGAAAAGTGATTTATATGATTTATATAGTCTGATCCCTCACAATGTACATGTAAGATAATAATTACTAGATGTTCTTTTTTAAGATGAGGAAACAGGTAGAGAGCTTTTGACGAATGTACTCCATCTCAAAGATTGCAGATGGTGATACTAGAACTTGCAATGAGGTTTTTGAACTCAGATTTGAGTACTAGGATTCCTCACCATTCCATGCTACCTCTCAGGATAAGGATCTCCCCATCATTTAAACTGTTCTATCAGAGAACAGCTATTTACTTATTGAAAATGTATTTAGTGGGAGGAGGTGTTGAACTTTAGGTTTAATAATAACAGAGGCATAGACTTCACAGTTTATTTAATGAGACCGTCTTCTAAATATGATTATTCTTATTGTAAATGATAAAATTTTCATTCTGAGAAAGGAAGTGTTAATGAGTTAGTGACAGACCTACCTCTGACATTGCTTTTAAGAGGCTCATAAAAGAAGAGAGATTATAATTCTGGGATTATGGGCTGAGGTTCACTAAGGGGGCCTTATTTGGTGGCATTAAAACTGTATGTTGTGGTAAGAGAGCAAGGAAGCCAGGTGAGATCACAATTTGATAGGGTAATATTTCTCTGGGGATCTTTTAACCTGGGTTATTTACCCTACATTTGTGAGCCTGTTTTCTCCTTTGTTTTGTGATTCTTTGGGAGAGTCTCCTAGGTTGAGCTGAGAGCTTCTGGAAGTCTTAAATATAGAAAACATTGAAAAGTTTGAGTGAGGGCGACTATCACAAGATTAACAGTAGATATATCTTTGATAGTATCTTCTCAGCTAAGAAGCAGAATTTGAAACATGTTATGGTACTATCATGAGTGAAATTGAACAAAACCAAATGAGATAAATGATTTTTTCCTAAGCAAGGTAACTATTCATTAGAGGGTACTAACCTGTTAATAAAAGGGATTTGTTGTCTACCTCAGTTAGTCTAAAAGTCCCAAGGGAAGAAGAACCCATGTTCTTATTTGAAAGGGCTTTAATATTTCTATAATTCAGATAGTATATGGGCTGCTAGATGGCAAAGTAGGTTGAGTGCTAGGTTTGGAGTCCAGAAGATTCATCTTGAGTTTAAATCTTGCCTCAAAAATTTACTAGCTGTGTGATTCCAGAAAAGGTCCTTTACCCTGTTTGTCTTCATTCCTCATATAAAATGAGCTGGAGAAAGAAATGGCAAATCACTCAAGTATCTCTGCCAGGAAAACCCCTAATGAGGTATAAGAATACTACAGAATTCAAAAATACCTTATCATCAATATTACAAATGGTGCCAGTTTTTAGTTTTTGATACTCTGCAATGTAAATGAAAGATCCATTAATCCCCATGTTTTCCAATACTCTTTAACATAAACTGTATTTTGTCAAAAACTTTTACTTATATGTTTAGATAATAATCTCATTTTAACGAGTTTAGTAAACAATTCTAGAAAAAGTTGGCTCTTTATTTAAAGCCAGCATTCTTTCTTTTTTCTTTCTTTCTTTCTTTCTTTTTTGCCTATAAAGGGCTGAAATTTAATAGGAGAAAAAAAAAAGGATTCAGGTGACATAGAAATGAGGTTGTTGAGAAAGGTAGAAGGGAAGGACATTGTCACCAGTAGTGAATAATCACTAGCAAGAATTAGAAAAAGGCTTAAGAAAATGGAAACTGGCTTTGATAAAGTAGTCATTATCAGGAAACATTTCTGATCTGTGGAAGAACATTTCTTTATTAGCGTTTGACTGGACTTGTAGTGGGTGGGTCTGGGGAGACTTTTCAGAAGGACAAATTAAAGATGTCCTCTATAAGATTACAATGCAGCAAATCAGATGTTAATGAATCTTTTAATCCCAACCTCACAGACTTCTTGTTATCACTAATAATAATATCATTTCAGAATAAGGAGAAAAAAATGTTCACTATATAATCCATCAATCAATGATTATTTATTAATTTTGAAAACATTAGGCAACATATATAGGCTTTGGAATTTTTGAAGCAAAAATTACATAACCTTTCATTTATTTTTCCAATATTAATAATGAATTTCCCCTGGAATAAAGACTTTCTTGCTGATTAAAAACAAATACTTTGTGACCATGATAATGGCTATATCAGAACAAAATAATGAAATTGATATCTTCAGCCTCATGAGTCCTGTGCCCTATTAATTCATCTAACTAACTAAGGCACACAAAAATGGATTCAAACATGAGGGAAGAATCTGGAATATCATGGAGCTATTGGTGCTACTCAAACAAACAAAAACGACTATACATTTATATATAAGTAACCTAAAAAGATGAAGAGATTGAGGGTGGGAAATCAAATGTTTTTCATTCTGAGAGTACTGTAGCTCTCCCTCTCTCCACAGGAATTTCACTGCCTACATTGACAAACTTGAGCCAGTTCCTAGTTCTTTCCTTGTTCAAAGGTGTGAACATTGATAATTCATCTCAAAATTCAACTAAATCTACTAAAGTAGATCAAACCCTGTAGAGGACTGCAGATATTTGAAGCAATGATACTTACAGCAGGATATTAACTCCATGTAATTGATGAGATGATGGTTCTCTAATTTACATATACTTAATATGATGATGTAATGGTTCTCTAGTTCACACATACTCAGTATGCTGTAATGATGTAATTGTAATAGGGTATTTAAGGGCTGAGAGAACTGGGGACACAGTCAGACTGGGACAGACTGTGAAAGAAACAGACTGTGGCAGAGTGAACAGACTCTGAAGGAGACCATTCTCATGGTGTCTGTCCTGCTGAGACCAAGGCCCATCCAGAGGACCTCCAGAAAGCTAGCCCACACATTACAAAACCCTTAGCCAGTGTTACAGTATGAGAATTTGCTTCATCCCTGGGATTGGCCATAAATTATATCCAGGTATACTAGATATCTACAGAATTCAAAAACACCTTATCATCAATATTACAAATGATGCCAGTTTTTAGTTTTTGATACTCTGCAATGTAATGATACTAGATATCGATAATAGTGATGATATTTCATTCTAGATATTCCACATAATAGGAAATTTAACATTTTGCCAATTTTTTCTGCATACAAATACAGATAAAACAATATCCATTTTATAGGAATAGGATGGAGAACTCAGTGAGTTTAAGTAACTTTTCAGAAAGGATAGAATCTATAGATCAGAGATTATATAATTTGTGACAGTGTGAATGTAAAGTAAAACCATATGATTCAAAACCCAAGAATATGAAGCCAGCTTTTTTTTTTTTTTTTTGTTAGCAAAAACTGAAAACAGAGGATGGAGCCAAGATCATGGAGAGGACACATGTTTCTTTCTGACCTTTTCCTACTACCTTCACACTAATTATGAAATCCAGCCTCTGAATTAGCTCTGGACTGTCAGAATACACAAATATTGAGCAGAAGACAATTTCGAAGATCACAAGAAAAGGTCTGTTTCAATTGGGCACAAAGAGAGGTGGGACAAGCGCAAACAGGCCAAGCACAGCCACCAAGCTCAGGCAATGCCAACTAGGATAATGCGAGCTCTACATGGCAGAAAATCTATTGGGGAGGAATCTACAGCAGTGTTGGCTATTTTGCCCTGATTTCAAGCCAGTAGATCAGCAGAGAAATTATCAACTACCCAACACAAATACAAAAGGTAAATAGTGAATTCCAAAATGCCAGAAACTCATGGAACCTGGCCATACCCACCCAACACTGAAAGTGAGTCAGTATGGATTCAGTGTAGCTGCTACCCACTTATAGAGAAAGCCACTGTCATTTGTAGAGGAAGTTTGGACAACCTCACTTGCCCTAAAACCAGATCTCAATGTGTTTTTTTAATTTAGTTTTTTTATTTTTTATTAATTTTTTTTATTTACAAAACATATGCATGAGGAATTTTTACTCATTGACCCTTGCAAAACCTTCTATTCCAAATGATCCCCTCCTTCCCTCCATCCTCTCCCCTAGATGGCAGGTAGGCCAATGAATGTTAACTATGTTAAAATATATGTAAAATCCAATATATGTATACATATTTATACAGTTATTTTTCTGCATGAGAAAAATCAGATCAAGAAGGTAAAATAAAACTGGGAAAGAAAACAAAATGCGAGCAAACAACAACAGAAAGAGTGAGAATTCTATGTTGTGGTCCACATTCAGCTCCCACAGTCCTCTCTTTGAATGTAGATGGCTCTCTTCATCACTGAACAATTTGAATTGGTTTTTACAAATCTCAACTTTTTAAAAAAATGAATAAAAAAGCAAAAAGAACTCTGACCATAGATAGTTTTTATGGTGAAAGAGAACAGATTTCAAACCCTGAGGAGACTAAAATCAGATTGTCTCCAGCTGAAGCCGTAATGGGTGATATAAATTGGTTCCCTTGGCACAAGACTTTCCTAGAAGAAACTATAAAAGATCTTAAAAGAGATCTGGAAGAAAAATGGGGAAAGGAAATGAGAACTTTTCAAGAGGATTTGGAAAAGGCAACACATAAATTATCTGAAGAAAATTCACTACAAAATGGTGAAATGGAAAAATCATATAACTCCTTAAAAAATAGATTTGACAAATAGAAAAAGAAAACAACTCCCTGAAAAACAGTATTTGTGAAAAGGAAAAAGAAAATAATTCCTTAAAAAACAGAATTTGTGAAATGGAAAAAGAAAATAACTTCTTAAAAAACACAATTTGTGAAATGGAAAAAAATCCATATAACAAAACAACTCAATTAAAAATTCAATTAGACAAATATAAAAAGAAGTAAAAAAAGTAAATGAAGAAAACAATTTACTAAAAATCAGAACTGAACAAATGGAAATGAATGACTCAATGAGACATCAAGATTCAGTCAAGCAAAACCAAAAAAAAAAAAAAAAAGAAAAAAGAAAAATAGAAAAAAATGTAATATATCTAGTTGGAAAAACAACTGACCTGGAAAATAGCTCTAGGAAAGACAATTTAAGGATTATTGGGCTTCCAGAAAACCATGATGAAAAAAGATACCAGATACTATTTTCTAAGAAATCATCAAAGAGAACTCCCCTGATGTTATAGAATCAGAAGATAAAATAGCCATTGAAAGAATTTGCCAAACACTTACTGAAAGAGTCCCCAAAATTAAAACTCCAAGGAATATTGTAGCTAAATTTCAGAACTATCAGACCAAGGGAAAAATATTACATTGGAGCAGTCAGAAAAAAAACAATTCAAATACTGAGGAGCCAAAATAAGGCTTACCCAGAACCTACCAGCTTCTCCCTTAAAGGTTCAAAGGGCCTGGAATATAATATTCTGAAAATCAAAGAAACAGTGTTGAAATACACAAGAGCTACCTGACAGTGGCTGCTGGAGATCCAACCCAGACCTGTAGAATGGCTCTCCTCTTGTGAGAGGATGATACAAGGAGACTGACAGGCAGTTGTTCTCTGACCTCTCTCCTCTTCCCTCTGCCTCAAATTTATCTCATTCCCAATCTGCAATACTGAGTTCAGCAAAGTCTGCCCTGCAACTCCTTCAGATGCTATGATCCTCAGCTGTGGAGGCTGTCTGAGAATTGATCTGTCCCTTAACAACTTAGAATGCAGCCAAGAATAAACTACCCTGCTAAACTAAACATTTTTTTTTCAGCTCTTGGTTTGGGGTTCCTGGTCAGAAGGGAGAGCTGAAGGGAATCTTGAGGCATCATCCCCCTCCCCCATGATTAGAGGTGCTTATACTAATACCTCTTATTAAAAAAAAAAATGAACCAGCAAAGAAGAAAGAACTCTACTATTGAAATATTATGAGAACAGGGAAGACAGGGTTCATCTTCAGAGGAGGACATTTCAGTTAAAAAAAGTTTTTATCTTAAAGCATAATGTGAAAAGGCTCCTCACCCAAAGAGAATGCATAAAAGATCTCAAAAAAATTTAAAAATCAAGTGAGAATCATTGAGGAAAAGATAAAAACAAAAACCAAACCATCCAAGAAAATAAGATTATGAAAATAAAGTTAACCAAGTAGAAAAAATGGTACAGAGTTTCAAAGATGAAAATAAATTTTTTAAAAATTAGAATTAGGTGAGGAGAAGCCAGTGAAGCTGTGAGAGACCAAGAAATAACAAAACAGATTATATAGAATGAGAAATTATAACATAATGTGAAACATTTTATAAGAAAAATAACAGATCTGGAGAACAGATCAAGTAGAGAAAATATAAGAATAATTGGACTGCCTTAAAATTGTAACCAAATAGAGAACCCTGACACAATAATGCAGGAAATAATCTAGTAAAATTGCCCTTGAGTGATGGAACATTTTGGGAAAAAAGAAATAGAGAAAAATCCACTGTTCACCAACTCCAAGATATCCTTTGTTGAAAACACAAAGGAAAATTATTGTCAAATTATGAAATCCCCAGATCCAAGAGAAAATTTTGTAAGAAACAAAGAAAAAAAATAATTCAAATATATTGGAGCTACAATTAGAGTTATACAAGACTTAGTAGCAGTTACAATAACAAAGCGCAAGTCCTAGAATCATATCTACTGAAAAATCAAAAGAACTAGGCCTGTGACCAAAAAGTAACCTATCCAGCAAAATTATCTATAATTTTGAATAAAGAAAAAAATGAACATTCAACAAGCTTGCAGATTTCAAAACTTTCTATTAACCAAACCCGACTTTAACAAAATTTAATATGTAAGAGTCAATATCAAAGATCAATTTTAAGAAGCTCAATATGGCAAACTGTTTAAATATGGCTAAATTGTTTATGGCTTTTTTTTTACATTGGAAATGTATATTATATGTTTATGATTTACATCAAAAATAACAGTTTTAAATAACAACTGGCAGAGTTAAAATAAAATAGTAATCATGTTATACAAATGAGATACAGAGGAATAATAAACACGAAGGCATTAAAGGGGGAAATAGGACTTGTAGTTCTGAAAACCTGTTCACATCAGAAATGAATTCAATAGGCAGCACTACATATATACTATGAAGGGTATAGCACCCTCCAAAATCTATAAGGAATTAAGGGAGGAGGGATGGAGGATGGGGAAGCAAAGGTTGAGGGAATAAGACAAGGGAGAGATCCTTGAGTGGGGGGAGGTTAAGTTATATCAAGGCAAATTATGGAGCAGAATTTAAAGAGTATAAGCAGGTATAAGAAAGATGTGTTTGTATGTGTATGTGTGTATGCATGCATGCATGTATATATCTACATATATACATACATATAGATGTATGAAGGGGGAGGGAAACTGTTCCCTTTATTGAAGCTGTGTTCCCTTTAAGATTATCACTCTGAGATTAAGTCCCCTTTTCTGATCTCAGAGATCTCTGAGGGATCAGGATCTCCCAGGCTTCAAGGAGTCTAAAGAAAGCCCATCCTCCCAGGATAAGAGAAGCAAACACTAATCAGGGGCAAATCAACTCTCCTAGAAATTCTAAATTCTCATTCAATAGAGGAATTCTGGCTGATCAGCTCAGGCTGTCCCAGCCTCCACCAAGATGCACACATAACAGCTTCCCTCAGCTAAGCTCTTTGCAGATGGCCCAATCAATTTACTAGGAACCTTCTGTCCACTGAGAAAGCATTCTCAGCACCAAATTCCATTTCCCTAATAGGTCTTTGCCACTATAAAAGTCAGTCCCTTAGCAAACTGGTTTCTATCCAACAATAAACTTTCATTTTGCAATTAATAATTTGGGAATAAGTGAATTCTTTCACTTTAAAATCTGTGGCTGATTAAAGGGGATATTTCAACAACTCTCTTATTGCCACTAACCTCATCACCACCAGGAATTGAGGGGATTCAAACCTCATCATGTATACATAAATATATCTTTTTTGAACTGTAGCTTGTTTGAGGATAGTAGGAGAAAAAGATTAAAGTAAATAAGGTGCACAGCAGAGAACCAAAGAACAATTTACAAGGAAGTAAAGAAAATATGAACATTCATGAATATAATTTCTTCTACTAATATATATATACTTCTTTGATTTGGTAATTTATGGTTCTATATTGTGAATCCTTCCTGATGTTCTGCCAGACACATGACAATATTATCTTTTGTATTTTTTCTTTTCCTTAATCTTTTTTTTTTCAAATAAAATAAGTTAAAAAAAATAAAATAAATTGAGAAAAAAAAACCCTCAGGGATCCTCTTCACATGGGAAGAGTAAGGGCAGATTAGGAGAGATGCAGTGTGAGCCTGGGATAATGCCCATTCAGTTGCATAGGAAGGCCTTGGGGAGAACAAAAATTTCCCCTTCAGGTCCCAATTGGGAACATAACAATCCAACTCATAGAGAAAGCATGAGGAAAGTGAGACAGATGATTGTTCAAAGTATTGGAAAAGTAATCCCTAGAAGTCAAAATATGAATAAAGTAACAGACATTAGTCAAGAAAATGAAGAGATTCCTCAGCCTTTTTAAATAGACTCAACAAATGTATGAGGAAGTAAGTATTCAGAATTAGAAAAATATGATGCCACTGTGCAAAGTCTGCTTAGGGGGTATACTTTGTCACCAATTTGTGGCCATTTATAAACAAAAACTCTAGAAGCAGGAGAGTTGACAAACGAAGCCCTTGGATGAATTATTAGAGATGGCTCAGAAGGTATTTGAAGCCAAAGGTACTGAGGAAAATAAAGAGAACGGAATACTTAAATTATGTTACAGTATCTAAAACAGCAGGAAGAACAAAATAGGGTCACATTACAAACTGTATAGATAGTAGCTAAATCTTTAATGGGAAACCAAGGACAGCGCGGTAGACAGGACCTGGATTTCAACCTATGGGTGACAACAGAGGAAGAAGGGCCCAAGACAGACCCCACTGATCTGCTTTGAATGTCGACTCAAAGGACATATGAAGAGGGATTGCCCAGAGGAAGCAAGAGCAAAAGATTTTCTCCCTTATGAAATTGGAAGACTGGGAGCATCAGGAGCTCACTGAAATGACCCACCCATTGTCTTTGATAAATTTTAAGGTGGGACCAGAAAAGGAGGAATTAGTTTTCTTGATAGACACTAGAGCCACTAGATCCTCTGTAACTCAGTTGCTTCAGGGATCCTGATTGTCTAAAGAAACTCTTAATTTTGAATATAAAAGTGCCTGGGCCTGAGGGACTCGAGTGTGGAACCTGAAAGAGAAGAGAAGGGGCAAGAGACAGGAAACCATAGAAGGGAGACAAAACAGGCTTTCTGATCAAGTCTCGTTTATTGTGGGCAAAAGTACAAGTATTTATGGTGGATTGTAAGGAAGTGGGGGTCGTGTGAACTCAGTATAGAGGGGGCCCTAGACAAAGGATTTGTTTCCCGCCAAAAGACAAATTGATCAAGAGCCTTTGATGATGTAGGAAACTCCAGGAGAGGTTGAGATGTTTGCTTATTCAAGGTTAGAGTAGTCTTAGAAATGTGGCTTTATCACCTATCGATTAGTGCTGGCTCCCCTTTTTTGTATTTATATAAAGAATCAAATATAGAATTTTTCATTTCCCAACCTGTGCCTGGCTTAGGTTGCCCCTATGGGGAGAAGCCTTACCCATCATAGGAAGGATGTACAGAAACATCTTTTCCTGGCTTAGGTTAGCTAGTCCTTGAGGAATCTTACCCGTCATTGGCTAACCAAGTCTCAATGTTTTTCGAACATTTTTGTTGCTCATATGAGCATCAAGGGGGTCATTACCAGTCTCAAGGCGGTGATAGTGTATGTAGATGGGTTTTGCCAGTGCACTATCTATCTGGGATTTTACAAAAGATGTAACTTTCTGGAAGGCCCAGGGTCCAAAGGAAAAAAGTACAAGAAAGCCAATTAAAGGCCCAAGTAAGGGAAGAATGTAAGGGAGGATCCCATGGAGCCCACTCCAAAGAGGGTTATCAAACAGTTCTTGGCGCCGCTTAATCAAATCTTCCTGGAGCCTCCTAATTTTGTTTCTTACAATACCGGATTTGTTTGCATAGAAGCAACAGCATTCTTGGAGGGCTAAACATATCCCTCCTTGTTCTGCAGTGAGGAGGTCCAGGCCTTGTCTGTTTTGCAGGACAACTTCAGCTAAACTATTGATCTGATCCTGAAGATCATTTATAGTACTGGAGAGGGCCTGGACGCAGGTGCCAGTTCATGGTCTCATTTTAAAAACTGCTGCTCCAAGCTGTGAAATGTGGGTGTGCCATGCTGACAGTCAAAGCTGATCAAAGCTGTTCCAGGTCCCAGAAGCAAGCCAATATCTGTAATTTGACCAAAATCTAGAACAAAAACACAAATCTAACAAAGAAATATTAGATCAGTCTCAGATAGAAAGAATCAGTTCACCAGACTGCTGCAAAACAAAGGAGGCCAAAATAAATTGTTTCCTATGTGAAAAGATGAGTTTGTTTTACAGGCCAGGCAAATGGCTGCAGTCTTACAGACCATTATTAATTGTCCTCTTATCATGTAGAAAACTTAAAGAAACAAAACACAAATATCCAGTAACAGACAGATGACCAGGCGAAATACTCAGTTGGCCAAGCATTTAGGACACAATCATTACATATAACCATACTGAAAATAGCAAGGCATGACATAATTGAATTGCATTAACAGTTCTATTGACCATTGCTCTGATCATAGAGATCAGTTACAGAAGGAAAAATGCAAGAACATAACATAACATAAGCAGTTAAAACCCAACCTTCAGCACATACAGAATAAAATAGCCTTAACCCAGTTTTATTCCAATCAATTGTCCCAGTAACTGTCAGAGGGTGGAGCTTTAAAACTCCCAAATAGCATTAACTAATTAACTCTGAGCCCAAGAGACTTTACCTCCAATAACTGATGCCATTAATCAAATTTCTGATATATCTTAAACAATTATTTATCATAACCTTATAGTAGTAATAACAGAAAGAAATTTTGTCTCAGTAAGTTCACAACTTAGAACAATGATCAAATCCAGGTAGATGTTACATAAGTGAACATTATACATACAAATCATTTTGCTTTTAAAATACCCAATACGTAAAAAAAAAAAAAAAAAAATCCCAAATTGCATATTGTCCATAATAGAAACATTTTCAAAAGGACAAAGAAAAAAACTATTATGTTCAGAGGCCCTTTAAATAACCTCAGGATGACCCAATACAATCAATTTAAACTTATACAAAAGACCCAATTCCACATAAAAGAATTCAAGAAGTTTCTTAAAAATAGCAATTAAACTTTTAGAAATATTCCTCCAAAGTATGGATCACATTTATGACCATATTCCTCAACCAAGAAAATCTTTATGTATCAAGAAACTAATATTCAATCAATTAACGTAAAAGTAAGCATGTTCTTTTAAATCACAGTTTGCTGCACTGGCTGTAATCAGATAAGGAAAAAAAAATGGCAGGAACACACTTAGAGGGAGTGAGGGGAGGAGAGGATTCCATGTGGCCACCCTTCTCCCACTCCTGGCCCCTTAGAAAAAAACTTCCCTCAGGTTCCCCATTCAAATTCCTACATGGGGATCCTTTTCACGATTTAGCCCATTAGTTTATTTACTTTCTTCCCAAATCTACCAAGTTCCAAACCTTCTCTTTCCTTCAAAAATCTGTAAGATTCACACTATATAGTGAATAACTCAAAACTCCACAAAAGCCACACATGTCCAGCAGAGCTGGATTTAAAGTATAACTTATGTTAACAAATAACTCAAAGTATTTCAGAAGGTAACAAACTGAATCAAACTAAATACAGCTTTTTAAAAAGTTTTTTATTTATTTATTTTTTCTTTCTCTCCCTTTTCTCCCTTTTTCTCACAGGCTGCTGCAGTCAGCCAGAGATAGAAAGAGGGAGAGAAAATATTTTTCAAACTTGTTCATATTTTCTAAGCCTGCAACACAGATGCTGAATTCTTATTTCTTACAAGCTTGCTAACTTTTAACACAGACATACACAGACACACGTGGAGCTCCATTTTACTAAGCACAGTTGCAACGTTGTTCTTAAATTTTTTTTCCAACCAACAACAAAACAGACAGACAAATCACACAGAACATAGAACACACATCACACAGACTACACAATTACAACTTTAAACAAACATATAACACATACCCAGAGGATATTTTCCAGCGTCCCAGAAAATACTTGTCTTAGAACTTTTAAATGGTCGGTTTTTATTCTGAGATCACAGATTGCTAGCAAACAGAGCATAACAGAACCAGAATAATCAGAACCAGATGGTACCCAGGTACCCAGACAGACTTACTCTCCAAAATGTCTAATCGATTTTGTTGTCCACTTAAGGCCAGACTGAGGCTGAAGAACTGCTTCCTTTTCCCTGGAGGCTCTGGAGGTATCCAGAGTGCTGATTTTTTTTTTCTTTCCCCCCCCAAGGAATAGACCCAGATCCTGAGACTGAGAGGTCTCTAATCTCTAATTCAGTTCTCAGTTTCTATTATCTTGGGGAACCTCTAAAATGTAATGCCAGAGAAACTGAGGCAGGAGAAAGATTAGAGTTTTTAATATTTTATTAATTGAAGATTTATATTTGACTGGACAGGACTCTTGTCTCAAATTATCCATTCAGACAGAGATAAAGATATACTGGGACCAAGGAATCCATATTGGTCCCAGGGCTGGAGGAGACTGTCATTTCAAAGAATCCAGCATCCAGCATCCAGCCTCCAGCAATAAATGGGAGAACCCCAACTTCTTAAATACCTTTTCTCTAAACAAAGGAAGGGGTAAGAAGCATGGAAAAACTTCTGTCAGAATGGGGGTGACCATAAATCCTAAAAACCCAGAGACAGGATGTCTGATTTCTAAAACTTTTCTAACCAAAATAATTCCCAAAACTGAGTTTGCCAGGGCAATTCCAACAAAATAAGTGATTCTAAAGCTAAAACATTCAAATTCAATCTGAACTAGTGAGATAGAGGGTAGGGCAGAAGTGCCTAAAGGCAAAGTGAATAGGAGCTACAGATTCTTTCGGGTATTTTGA
The DNA here is from genome assembly GCF_016432865.1 of Antechinus flavipes. Classification (NCBI taxonomy): domain Eukaryota; kingdom Metazoa; phylum Chordata; class Mammalia; order Dasyuromorphia; family Dasyuridae; genus Antechinus; species Antechinus flavipes. Next base: position 431,697,536 of record NC_067399.1, read on the forward strand.
AAAAAAAATACACCAGTTTCCCCAATGTTCTATCTCTTCCCCTTTATTTTTTATTTATTATTTTTTTTCTCACGGAAAGGAATTATCAAATGACCATTCCCCATATTTAAACTCCAAGAGTGAATCAAAATCCCTATATATAACAGACTAGTACAGTAGCATTTCCTAAAAAGCCCTCAAACAAAACAGTAATAATTACACAGTTTTAACAAATCCCATCCCAAATCTTAAACACACAGTAATAGATGATGCAGGCAAGATTTGCTAAAGGTGTGGATTGTTTCTAATAACTTTTTAGTAGAATCTCTGGGGTTCTCTAAGTATACCATCATATCATCAGCAAAGAGTGATAATTTGGTTTCCTCATTGCCTAATTTGGTTTCCTCATTGCCTATTCTTATTACTTTAATCTCTTTCTCAACTCTTATTGCCAAAGTTAGCATTTTTAATACAATATTAAATAGTAACGGTGAAGTGGGCAACCTTGTTTCACTCCTGATCTTAATGGGAATGGTTGCAATTTGTCCCCATTACATATGATGCTTACTGCTGATTTTAAATAGATGCTCCTGATTATTTTAAGGAAAAGTCCATTTATTCCTATACTCTCAAGAGTTTTTAATAGGAATGGATGTTGGGTTTTATCAAATGCTTTTTCTGTGTCTATTGAGATGGTTTTTGTTAATTTGGTTATTAATATGGCCAATTATACTGATAGTTTTCCTAATATTGAACCAGCCCTACATTCCTGGTATAAATCCTACTTGATTGTGGTATATTATTCTGGGGATGATTTTCTGGAGTCTTTTTGCTAATATCTTATTTAAGATTTTAGCATCAATATTCATTAGGGAGATTGGTCTATAATTTTCTTTCTCTGTTTTCAACCTACCTGGTTTAGGTATCAGTACCATGTCTGTGTCATAAAAGGAATTTGGCAGGACTCCTTCATTCCCTATTTTTTCAAATAGTTTATATAGCATTGGGGCTAATTATTCTTTAAATGATTGGTAGAATTAACATGTGAATCCATATGGTCCTGGAGATTTTTTCTTAGAGAGTTGATTAGTAGCTTGTTCTATTTCTTTTTCTAAAATGGGACTATTTAAGCAATTTACTTCTTCCTCTGTTAATCTGGGAAGCCTATATTTTTGGAGGTAATCATCCATTTTGCTTAGGTTATCAAATTTATTGGCATAAAGTTGGGCAAAGTAAACCCTTATTATTTCTTTAATTTCCTCTTCATTGGTGGAGAGTGCTCCCTTTTCATTTTTAAGACTGCCAATTTGATTTCCCTCTCTCCTTTTTCTAATCAGCTTTACCAAAGGTTTATCAATTTTATTGTTTTTTTCATAAAACCAGCTCTTAGTTTTATTTATTAGTTCAATAGTTTTTTTTTTACTTTCTATGTTATTAATTTCTCCTTTTAATTTTAGAATTTCAAGTTTAGTAATTGATTGGGGGTTTTTAATTTCGTCTTTTTCTAGCTTTTTAAAGTTGCAGGCCCAAACCTCTAAGGATATAAAATTTCCCCTTGTTACTGCTTTGGCAGCATCCCATAAATTTTGGTATGATGTCTCACCATTGTCATTATCTTGAGTGAAATTATTAATTGTGTCTATAATTTGCTGTTTCACCCAATCATTCTTTAAGATGAGATTATTTAGTTTCCAATTACTTTTTGGTCTATTTACACCTAACTTTTTGTTGAATGTAGTTTTTATTGCATTGTGATCTGAAAAGAAAGCATTTACTATTTCTGCCTTCCTGCATTTAATTTTGAGGTCTTTATGTCCTAATATATGGTCAGTTTTTGTGTAGATTCTATGAACTACTAAGAAGAAAATATATTCCTTTCTGTCACCATTCAGTTTTCTCCAGAGATCTATCATACCTAATTTTTCTAATATTCTATTTACCTCTTTAATTTCTTTCTTATTTGTTTTGTGATTTGATTTATCTAAATCTGAGAGTGCAAGATTGAGATCTCCCACTATTATAGTTTTGCTGTCTATTTCTTCTTGCAACTCTCTTAACTTCTCCTTTAGGAAGTTAGATGCAATACCACTTGGTGCATATATGTTTAATACTGATATTGCTTCATTGTCTATGCTACCCTATAGCAAGATGTAGTTTCCTTCCTTATATCTTTTAATTAGATCAGTTTTTGCTTTTGCTTGATCTGAGATAAGGATGGCTACCCCTGCTTTTTTGACTTCACCTGAAGCATAATAGATTCTGCTCCAGCCTTTTACCTTTACTCTCTATGTATCCCCCTGTTTTAAATGTGTTTCCTGTAAACAACATATTGTAGGGTTCTGACTTTTGATCCAGTCTGCTATCTGCCTCCTCTTTATGGGAGAGTTCATCTCATTCACATTTATGGTTAAAATTACTAATTCTGTATTTCCTGCCATCCTAATATCCCCAGATTATGCTTTTCCTTTTCTTTCCCTCCTTCCCTCCTTCCCTAGTATTAAACTTATTGGTTCCACTTGCATCACACAGCTCTCCCTCTTTAGTATCCCCTTTGATACTCCTTTGAGTATCTGAAATTCTTTTCCTCCCTTTGAATCCCTTCCCCTTTCTTGTACCCTTCTTTTATTACTCTTTTTCCTTTTCCCTTTTCCTCTCCCACTTTTTAATGAAGTGAGAGAAGATTCTCTGTAAAACAAATATGTCAATTATTTCCTCTTTGAGCCAACTCTGATGAGAGTAAGATTCACATAATGTTCTTCTCCTTCTCTATGTTCCCTCAGATATGATAGGTTTCTTTTGCCTCATCGTCACATGTAGTTTCCCTTTTTTTTATCTCCCCTTTTCCCTTTTTTCTGACACTATCCCCTTTCCATTTCTACTTCCCTTTTTTATGTTATATCAGTAAAATCAAATTATACATGTGATTTTTATGTATATCCATAACAGAAATACAGTTCTCAAGAGTTCATTTTACCTTTTTCTACTTCTCTTGAGTTCTCTTGCTGGAGATCAAATTTTTTGTTTAAGTCTAGTTTTTTCCTTAGAAACAAATGGAATTCCTCTATTTCATTAAATGTCCATCTTCTTCCATGGAAAAAAGTACTCAGCTTAGCTGGGTAGCTTATTTTTGGCTGCATTCCAAGCTCTTTTGCCTTTCAGAATATCTGATGCCAGGCCCTTCGATCCTTTAATGTTGAGGCAGCCAGATCTTGCGTGACCCTTATTGTGGCACCTCAGTATTTGAACTGTTTTTTTCCTGGCTGCTTGTAAAATTTTTTCTTTAGTCTGAAAATTCTGAAGTTTGGCCACAATATTCCTTTTCAGAAGGTGTTCGATGAATTCTTTCAACGCCTATTTTCCCTTCCGGTTCTATTACTTCTGGGCAGTTCTCTTTGATGATTTCCTGTAAAATAGTATCTAGGCTCTTTTTTTTTAATCATAATTTTCGGGTAGTCCAATGATCCTCGGGTTATCTTTCCTAGATCTATTTTCCAGGTCTGTTGTTTTTCCAAGTAAATATTTGACATTTTTTCCAATCTTTCATTTTTTTGGTTTTTGCTTGACTGATACTTGATATCTCAATGAATCAGTCATTTCTATTTGTTCAGTTCTGATTTTTAGTGAGTTATTTTCTTCATTAGCTTTTTTTACTTCTTTTTGCATATGTCCAATTGAGTTGTTTTCCTCTATGGAATTTTTTTCCATTTTACTAATTTTTTTTTTTTTTTTTTAGTGAGTTATTTTCTTTTTCCAATTCACAAATTCTGTTTCCCTCCACTTCTTGGGAGTTTTTTTTTTACCTTTTCCAATTCACATTTCAGGAAGTTGTTTTCTTTTTCCACTTTATCAAATTTTTTTTTTAATGAATTATATGCCTTTTCTGTACTCTCTTGCATAGCTTCTCTTTCCTTTCCTTATTTTTCTTCTAGTTCTCTTTTAAGGTTTTTAATAGTCTCTTTTAGGAGAGCCTTTTGTATTGGAGAATGTCTGGAGACTGTCTGCTATTAGTTTCTTCTAGGATTGTAAAGCTGTTTTCTTTCTGTATAGAAACTATCAATTGCTCTTTTGATTTTTTTTACTCATTTTGTTAAAACCTGTAAGGTATGCCTTCAGAGCCAGGAGGTTACCAGCTTCCTCTGCAGAGCAGTGAAAGGTGTATGGATGGGTAGCTGAACTGCCAGCTGGCTACAAAAAGCAGCATGGTACTGGAGTGCTCTGGGAAAGAGTTCCCCACCCAGAAGTAACTCAGGCCTGCAGAGCGGAGCTGGGAAAGTACCCTGCAAAGAACCCACACTGTGTGAGATAACTATTGCCCTGGGGCTAGACGCTGAGCAGTGAGAGTTTCACTATCCCAAGCCAGAGCCTGCCCTAGGGCTGTGGGTATTAGCACTTGAGCAGTGAATGGATTTGCAGGGATTGGAAGTGTCTGCCCAGGAAGCACAGTCAGCTGGGGAGGTTCTATTGCCCCAGGCCGAGCCCCCCACTCTGCCAATTAGAGGCTGCCCTGGCTGCGCCCCCCTGCTGTGCAGATTTGTAACTGCCCCCACAAAAGCCCCAAACTGCAGGTTGTGGCTGCAGGGGTGTGTTACAGTCTGCCTGAGTCACTTCTGGAACCTTCCCTCTCTTCAAACTTCCCCTGCTGGTAAGGAAGACCAGAACACCATCATTATTGTTTAGAGATGATTGATTTTCAAAATAAAACATGGGAAGATCTGCAAGAATCTCCAATTTCAGGGGTTAGTAATTTATTCATAGATGAATCCTCCTGAGTGGTGGAAGAAAAAAGGAGGAATGGATATGATATAATTGATGGAGATAGAAGTGCTATAATTGAGGTCCATCCAGACCTGTGCACTTTATGCACTCAATCAAGCCCTGAAATTATTAGAAAAGAAAGAAGAAAATATTTATCCTGATTCTAAGTATTCCTGGGTAATGGTACATATGTTTGGAAAAATTTGGGAAGAGAAAGATATAGTTAATAGCAAGGACAAGGAGCTAATTCATACTTTAGAAGTCTTGAAAAACTTCTTATTACCTAAGACCATTGCTATTATACATCATCTTGGTCAGTCAGAGGAAACCACCTGGCAGATGAGGAAGGAAGGAGGGCAAGGAATGAAGAACCTGAATGGCCTGATCCTCTGTTGGTCGTGGTTCCCTCTTTTCTCATCTCAAGTGTAGCCACTCCACCTTTGTCAGAAGAAGAGAAATGATGAGTCCGAGACTTGGGAGGCTAGGAGGACTGTAATGCTAAATGGTGCCTCTTGTATGGGTTGGAAGTGTTGAATAAGGCAAAGAGAAGGCAGATTTTACAGCAGATTCAGCAGTTAGTTGTTAATTTGTGAAGACATTATTTAGCCTTCTTTCACAAAATAAAAATAATACAAATGATGCCTATCATCAATTATCTAAGACCATTCCTATTATACCTCATCTTGGTCAGTCAGAGGGTTTATATTCAAATGTCCTGATAACGGCCTCATTTCTAAAATATATAGAGAATTGACATTCACATTTAAGTGATGTAGCTTGAAACTTCTACCCACTTCATTCTGGGTAATTCCTGTCTTATTAATTTGGAAATCCTCCTTCAGTAATTCATCCAGGAGGAAAGAACCTTTTTTTGATTCCTTAATTATCTTCAGGGTACCGGTTGTAGGACTTGACCTGTGGAGAGGCTGTTTTTAACTCTTACTTCATCATTTACCTCTTCATTTTTTTTTTACATTTTCCTGGTTTTAGATTATGGATCAAAAGCAAACCTAGTTGATATTGATGATAGGCATCATTAGTATTATTTTTATTTTGTGAAAGAAGGCTAAATAATGTCTTTAGAAATTAACAACTTACTTCCACTCCATAAATGCTTACCAACAATTTACTAGGTCATATATCACATATGAATTTTATTGATAAATAGATAAAGAAATAAATTAGTCTTGTTGCCCTCAAAAACTGACAATGTATTTGGAGGACAGAATGAATCAATTCATGGGTACATATAATTAAAAAAATGAATAGAGAATGGTATGTTCTTCAACAAATACAAAGAGTTATAAGAGTTTAGAGTAAAGAAACTGAAGGAGAAAAAATTTGGCCAGCAGGGACAAAGTTCTTTAGAGAAGTGTGGTGTTCTCTTCTTTAATATAATGGTTCTCTGGGAGCAGGTTTCTTGGGGAAGTTTTATAGAGGCAGCCTTAGTTTCAGTTAAAAGTAATAATCACCTCAAATGCAGCCAGGTGTTAAAATACAGTCTTTTATTGTCTCTTCCAAAATCTTATCTCCTTCACTTGGGGCTCAGCTAGTTTTTTGGAGGTCTTCTCTCTCCTTGGTTCCAAGAACTCTTGCCACTAGTCCTTTGCCTCTGCTCCCTTCAACCTCCAGCCAGCACAAAGGTAGCAGATGGAATGAATCTGTCTTGCCTGACCCTGACTGGCTCACTAAAGCTCTATTTATGCTCTGTGTAAAAGGTTGACTCCTCCTCCGAGGGAGGGATTAAGGAAGGTGTGAATTCACAAAGTTACGAAGTTAACTTTGTGAATCTCCCATACTTGTGAACTCCAATGAGTACTTAAATACATTAGTGAGTTAGAGAATTTGCTAAATACTATGCTAAATTAGATAATTATTGTCTCTATCAATTCTAATGAGTTAACACTTTGTAAGGATTTCAATAGAGAAGAAAGAGTGAACTCTAAGAGACTAGGAAGAACACAGGACCAGCAGTCAAAAAGGCCTGGAAGCAAATTTTGTCTCTCATACTGCATTGTAATGTGACTTGAGATAAGTTAATTGGCTTTTCAGGTCTCAGTTTCAGCAATAAACTGGACTATTTCATTTGAGGTCCATTCAGTTCTAGCATACCCTGAACCTAATCAACCTTGCAGGCTCAATAGAATATCAGCAGGCAGGGATGGAAATGGAGTTGTCCAAGCAAGGGGTCAGTGTGAACTTTAGGCTTCTATAGTAAGGTAGATATAACACTGGATTTGGAGTCAGAAGACCTAGGTTTCAGTACTGGACCTTGCCCATTTCTCTCTCTTTTTCTATGGCCAAAAGTACCATTCTTTCTTGACCTTTTGTTTCCCTGTTCAAAATCAAAACATTCATTGAGTCTTTCCTCTTTGGCAAATACTTCATGCAAAGTACTTTGTATACTATTAAATGTTAGAGTAAGTGTTATAGGGAAGTAGTAGGACTTAATGAAAAGTGTTTTCGGTTTTGATGCAGAGATTGTCTGTCCTCTGGACCTGTAATATTTATCTTCTTTTCCTCTCTCTAAGAACTCTTCACTTTCCTCAATGCTCATTCTAAATGTCTGGTCCTACAAGGGGCCTTTTCTTGATTCCCCTTTTTCTTGATTTCTTGATTTCTTGAAGGCATTGAAAGTCAATGTCCTTCTTTACCTCCTCTCAAAAATTACTTAGTTTGTGACATCTGAGGACAAGTTGCCTTTTCCTTCTCCCCATTTCCAATCTCTCAATCCTAAATAAAGTATAAGCTTCCTGACCATGGGATTTTAATACTTAGGTCTTTGTATTTTTTTGGTCTAGCACATTGCTAGCACATAGTAGGCACTTGATGAATGATTCAAAACAAATTAAGTTCAAATCGAGGCTCTGCTTCTTGAAACCTGGGTGATTATATTTTATTTTTTAATTTAATTTAAAATTTTTTTCTGGTTACATATATACATTTATTTTTTAAAAAATATATATTTCTTTATGAATCATGTTGGAAGAGAAAAACCAGAACAAAAGGGAAAAACCATGAGAGAGAAAAAATAAGAAAAAGGAAAAAAAGTGAAGATGGCATATGTTGATTTACTTTCAGTATTCATAGTTCTCTCTCTGGCTGCAGATGACATTTTCTATCCAAAATTTATTGAGATTATCTTGGATCACTGAATTTCTGAGAAGAAACAAGTTTTTCATAGTTGATCATTGCACAACTTGCTGTTATTGTGTCCAATGTGTTGCTGATTCTGCTTGTTTTGCTCATCATCATCATCATCATCAATTCATGTAAATCTTTCTAGGACTTTCTAAAATCAGCTTATTCATCATTTTTATAGAACAATAATATTCCATTATTTCTTTATACTATAACTTATTCAGTCATTCTCCAATTGATGGGCATGTACTCATTTTCAGTTCTTTGCCACTACAAAAATGCTCCTACAAATATTTTCACACATATAAATCCTTTTCCCTCCTTTATGATTTACTTGGAATACAGACTCAGTAGTGGCTCTCCTGGATCAAAGGATATTCATAGTTTTATAGCTCTTTGAGCATAGTTCCAAATTACACTTCAGAAAGGTTGGATCATTTCACAACTCCATCAATAAGGCACTAATGTCCTCAAGAACTGGGTGAGCTTAGAAAAGGCAATCTGTATGTCCAGGACTTTCTTTACCTGTGAAATGGATAAGACTTAATCTCATGATCTCTAAGATTCATTCCAAGTTTACATCTATAACTTTATGGTAATGCAAGTGATTATTATTTTTAGGTCTGAAACAAGAAAAGCCCAGAATCTTTATGGGGAAAGGTATGAGATTTTTTTCCTAGTCCTTTTAATTTCTTGATGGGTACAAAATTTCTAGTTTGTTGAGTCCTTATAGGATATTCTCAGTTAAGTGTGCAGTAGAGAGTCCCTTTATTAATGAAAAAATGAGAAAGAATAGACAGAAACATAACAGTATTTAAGTTGGAAGGAAATCTTTCTTATAAGAATAAAATAAAGTAATAAACACTCAAGATAACATATAAACTTATTAATTGAAATACAGTAAAAATTGATTTATTTATTAAAGTGAAAACTCTGCTGTGAAATACTTTCATAGATCCTGAAGCTTTGTGCAAACCCAAAACTTATGGGGAATGAATTTCCTTTGAGGCAGAGGGAAGGTCTCCTGAAGGTAGGGATGGGCATTGCAGCTGCTTTCTTTTTCACAACCCTAAGGAATTTCTAATCATATGGGAGGAAGGCTCTCTAGTTGTTCTAGTATACAGTAGAACAGTATAAATAAATGGCATCCTCCTCCCTGTTTAGCTCCTTAGCACAGGGCCACTAGCCATGGTGGCCATTTATTATCTTGATATCTCAACCGAAATGTGGCAGGGAAAGAAAAATGTAAAAAGCCGTAGTGATATATGAAAATTTATGATCAGTATTATCATGTCTTCCTAAAAATGAGATGATGCAACTGAGGTGACAAATCCACAGTAGCCATTCTCTTTGGCAAAAGATAGATTTATTTAGGGGAAGAGGTTATAAACAAAATGAAGGGATACAATAGACATCAGGAATGGCAAATATGAAATAGAGTTGAGAGAGCATATAGTTAGACTAACCATAGTTAGCCAGAGTAAAGAAAGACACTTTTAGAGGAAAGGCATGAGGAAGCACAGAAAGTAACCTCATAGTGGCTTAGTTCTGAAAAGGACTTGGCAAAGACCCTAAAAACCAAATCTTTTATAGGGGAAATAAAGCCTTGGGGGTTTCTCAGCAAAAAGCCAGCTGTAATGCTACTGGAAGAGTTGGTCCTAGACCTGTTAAAACTGTGCTCATTGATATCTCAATGGTAGTTGTGAATTATTTAAAGATGCTAATTAGATTGGAAACAGGATGGATAAATTAGCAATAGATCCTGATTTTATAGGATACGGTTTCTTCCTGACAGGGGAATAGAGTAAGTCACATCAAAGTCATTAAGATGTTTCTGTGCTCAGCTGCAGAAGATAATTTTTCCCCAGAATATTATTTATACACTTAAAGCTGATCTTATATATATTTTTTTCATTTTTTCAGTTATGTTTAACTGGGTATATAACTGTATGCAATAGTTTCTGTAACTTTTTTTTTTCTTCTGGTTTCATTGTAGTTTTATGTTGGTCATTTACTCTGTCATTTATTTTATTTTCTGTCCTCTAAATTTATAAAAGTTTGTCACTTTTATTAGGCTTTAAGAATTAGCTTTTGATTTTTCTTTTACTTGTATTTTATCTAATTCTCTAATTTTTACTACTTCCTTTGAAATGGTTATTTTAGGTTGGCTTTCTAATTTAAATTTGTATTCCAGTGATCACTGCATATTTTTTTTCTATTTCTACTTTTCCTCTTGTCGTATTACTTCAGGAAAATTTTCTTTGATTATTTCTTGTATTATTATATCAAAGTTCTTTTTAAAATTATAACTTTCAGGTAGACCAATTATTCTTATGATTTCTCTTCTTGATTTGTTCTCCAAATCTGTCCTTTTTATTAGATGTCTCCTATTCTCTTTTATTTTCTTATTCCTCATATTTTGCTTTATTTCTTGATTTCTTGCAATTTGCTGATTTCTCCTTGCCCAATTTTAATTTTGAAAGAATCATTTTCTTCCTTAAAACTCTGGGTCTCCTTTCTTACTTGGTAGTCTTTCTTTTCATAATCTTTTCCTTCCTTCCTTCCTTCCTTCCTTCCTTCCTTCCTTCCTTCCTTCCTTTCTTCCTTCCTTCCTTCCTTCCTTCCTTCCTTCCTTCCTTCTTTCTGCAATTGGGTTAAGTGGCTTGCCAGGCCAAGGGGTCACACAGCTAGGAAGTATTAAGTGTCTTTTGAGGTCAGATTTGAACTTGAGTCCTCCTGATTTTAGGGCTGGTGCTCTACCCACTGTACCATGTAGCTACCCTGATTATTTTCATTAAAAAAATTTTTTCCCCTCAATTATTTATTTGATTTTTAAAGTCTTTTTTGAGTTTTCCTATGAATTATTTTTTGGACAGTTAACCATTTAATGTTATTCTCTGGGGTCATAGAGGTTTTCTTGGTTTTTTTTTTTTTTGTTTGTTTGTTTGTTTGTTTTTTTGCTTCAGTATCCTCTAAAGATGAACTGCAGTCTTCCCTGTTCCCATAGTAATTTTCTGTTGTACAGTAGTTACTCCTATTGTATGCTTATTGGTTTTAAATAAATGTTTGTCATTATAATGACCTTTAATCCTGGAGTGGGAGGTATGGTACCTCTGAGTTCAGGTCTTCCCTCTGTCCTGGAATCCCAAATCAAGCACTCCAAACTCCTGTAAGTGCCTGCAGTCAACAGCTAGTGTCCCCCAATCCTTCCCTGTGCTTTTTCACTCACCAGGCATGTTCTGGTTCCTTCTTGCCCAGGGCAGGATCTCAGCAGCACAACTGTGCCTGGCATTCCTTATCAGCAATGGTTCTCTCAATCATTTGGGACTCAGACCTCCAAATCCTGGGGAAAAGTTCTGGGAGAAGAGATTGAAATGTCTATTGTACTGCCCTACAGCCATGGAGAAAGGCATATTTATTTTATCATTTTGTCATGATTTCTATTAGGGAGAAATGATATAAATGTTTAATTCTGTATTTTGTTAGTCTCAAATGTGAGGCCCCAAACAATAACTCTGAGGAGTTTCATCAATGGCAAGCTGGACACATATGCCTTAATTAGTAAAACATGCCTGACAAATTGGCTCAAAGAAATCTCAGGGAACCCATTTAATTCAAAACACTTTATTTGATCATAGAGAAAAATGAGATAAAAGGAGATTTACTGATTTACCTGAAATTCTTGTAGACGATGAGTTGTAGAGGCAGAATTCCAATTCTCAATTCTAATGCCCTGTTCTCTCCATTATTCAATAGTATATCTAACTTGATATAGCTTGATATAGATTTTGTCTCAAGATCCAAATATCAAAGTGAGTATTCTAGGATACTTCCCATATATTAAACAAAAAAACATACTAATAGAAATAATCTTAGTCATACAAATACCCTCCAAGGGGTGAGAAATCTTCTGGCATTCTTTGCTATCCTTTCTGCAAGGAAATTTTCTCAACTTCCCACTGATACCTCTTCTGGATTCTTTACCTAAAGGTTTTCTTCTCAGTTGATTATGCTTAATATTTCTCTGGAGTATTTGGATAATAGAAGAATATTCTTGAAGAGAGTAGAGGTTAAAAAATCTCAGTGGATTTCATAGAAGATTCAAACTATTGTTCAAATAGCAGAAATATCCTCTAAAGTACATCCCCCATCCCAAATCATCATCTCACATTTGATTGACAATTTCCAGTTACACAAAAGTCACTGCTTCTTGCGTAGCTAGCTGTTTCACTCCTGAGTGACTCTAATTGTTAGAAAGTTTTTCATCATATTAAACTGAAATTATCCTCTTTCCTTAAAACTCCTCCCTTCCTATATTGACATTACACTTCTGTTTGTCTGAGCCTTTTTCCTTTGGGGCAAAGCAGCAGAAACCTAATTCCTTGATAATATTGAACATGTTTTATCTCCCCCAATCTCAATACCCACTCTTGGGATATTCCTTTTTCTAATCTTGTTATGACATTTGATACCTGACTATTCCTTAGATTTTCTGTTAGTTTCCTACTAACAGAATTCAGACAAAAATTTCAGTGAAGTTTCCTTTATTCTATAAGCATCAATACAATCACAAATGAAGATCCAACATTCTGAAAGAGAATCTTCTGGAAATAGCAGATGTCTTCTGCGTTATCTTCTAATAAGAATGAAACACACTGGAGTACATTTCAGAAATGTTTCTTATTCAACAGAATCCCATATGTAAAAGTTGAATTTTATTACCACTCTGCCTGTGAAATGGGAATAGAAAATGAAATGAGGAACACTAATACACAGTCATATTTTCTGATGCTACATATTAGAAAGTTTGGGGCTATTTGGGAGGAGTACTGGGCTTTCTGACACAGGCCGTTTTCATACAGAAGATGAGCACTTGATGTTGCAAAGCACATTCATACACTGGTTAAAAGCAGAATTCGGTTATTTTTGATATTTCTATGCACACCGAGATTCCTTGTTTATGTAATACTATCCTTGATGTTTGTTATTCTCCAAATTTCCTCATAAAACTTTTTTTTGGCCTTTAAGTTATTTCATTTATGTTTTTAAAAAATCATCATTGCCATTTCTCAATGTATCTCCACTTGTCATCCCTCTCTCTAACAACAGAAACACCACACTCATAACAAATTAGTATAGGAGCAAAAGAAGCAACAACAACAACAACAACAACAAAATACCAAACAAATCAACACATTGGCTATAAAAATTATATTGCCATTTCTCACTGATAAACCCTCCAGTATTCTGTGGAGACCCAGCAGGCTGCTTCATCACATCCCTCTGAAGTTACATCCCATTTCTGTTAAAACAGCTCTAGCTGATGATTGCCAGTCAGACAGTCACTATCAATTCTTTGCTTTACTCCACCTCATTTTACTAGCAGTCTTAGAAGCTAAGACTTCAAAGTTCTGGCCTTTCTACACTACAGCAACAACTCTTGCTACTTTTGATGAATTGCTATGTCCAGCGGATTCACTATCCTGAAGATGACCTCCTGGAAATGAGCCATTTTAGGAAGGCAGATGTCCCAATGACGAGGTGCCTGTTACTCTCCTGCTGGAAGCCTTTCTGCACTGGGAGGGCCAGACCAGAAACTTGCACACACCTGAGGCAGCCTTTGAGAATCCAGAACCACCTTTCTGCCACAATAAGGCATTAAAAGAGCTCTTGGTAGAGGTGTGGAGACATATTAAAGTTTAAAATCAGAGTTTAGTTTAAAATGAGACAAATCTGAAGGAAGCATGATGGACAGCTTATAAATATGAAACAACTATCTATATCTATACCTCTATATACTTCATGTCACACATACATATGTGTTCCTCTGTTTAGCATTTGAACTGATGAATAGAATGAATGATGGGTGTGGAGGAGAGGATGTGCAAACAACTATGAATGCCTTTAAGGAGAAGAATTAGAAGTACAATATGTCACAGCTGGCAGGCTTCATGGAATGCTGTGATCTTACAGATAAAAAATGAATATTAAGAATTTGACTTGTTCAAAGGTATGCAACTAGTTCATAAATTTGCAAAAAACATTGATTGTTTATTCTGGAAGTAATTGTTAACATGATTGTTAATAACATAATAATAACAATATATTGATCATTCTGCCTAACTACTTTTATACCCTCATTTTATACATATGCAAACAAACTAGGAAGCATCTACTTCTGTTCATATGGAAAGAGAGGCCTAAAGAGTTTAAGGGACTTGTCCACTATTGGCCCTGTTGATAGAGATGGCATGGCGTCTGGAAGGAACATTAGCTTTAAATCTTTGCTTTATCCTCATGCCTTATATATTTAGTCAGTTCTTCAAGCCTCAGTGTCTTTATCTATGGAATGGGCATATCAGTATAAACAGAAGAAGAAAAGGGTAATGGAGAGAGTAACTGTTTAGGTAAGAGTATGAATCACATGGCTTGGAGAACTGCTGGTATATCCTAATCTGATGGTTGGGGTATACTTTAAGTACATGGAAAAGTAGTTTCTAACTCCCTAGTCTCGTATGTCATTCAGGAATATGTTACCATTGTGTTAACTATTGAATTCTATTCTACCCCAATCCTGCTCTTGTTAAATCTCTTCCTTTCCATTTGATGGGTGTACTTACTTAACAGCATGGCAGAAAATATATTTGTTGACATATGTTTCCCCATTAGAACCACAGATTGGCATATATTCTCAGATACATCCTAGAAATGTTTCTGGGTTTTCATACTCACTGCAGTCAATCTGAAAAATCTGTAACACATATTATCCCTTTTGGGTCACAGGATTTTTACAAAACAGGTTTCTATAAACGTGAAAATGCTTAGGGCTCTGGGTTCCAAAAGAAAAATGGTCAGGAGATAATGTGGAAAACCATGTCTATATTCTTCACACAGAACCACTGAGGCTAATTATACACCCTCTACTTTTTCCACTCTATTTCATAGCCACATATGGATGGGGACCTCTATTCCTAGGAGCACCAAACAATTATTGACTCTCTAGATACACAGAGTAAGAATCAGCATGGCAGAATTGATAGGCAATCAGCTTCGGAAACAGAAAAGTCTGTTTCTCTTATGTTCTTGCATTACCATGTTAACAAGTATTGCCACAACTCTTTTGATTCTGATATTTATAATGATATCTGCCTTGCTAATTCATATTGGTTAAGGATTTTTCAAGTCTAAATGTCCCATAATGGTGCTTTCTGATTTATAACCCTGAGCTTTTTTTGTTTAACAGTTGAGAAAAAGCGGTTCATTTAACTATAACAGGGAAAAGAAATATCCATACAGGATAAAGCATTGATTCAGCTGGGCACAACTTCCTAATGTGGGTTTTACCCCAGTCCATAATCATAAGCCAGAGGAAAGAGCTTTGGCCCTTCTTAACTTGGTTATTTTATACTCAAGCAATTAGGAAGCTAATGGAAGTCTTAGTTTCTTGAATTAATTAAAATTAGAATTCAATTTCAATACTTCTTAAGGAAAAGCCAGCTTAATTTGCAGGAGGAAGTAGAAGGTCATGAGGAAGAAGTCTTAAGATACTTTTCCCATACCAAATCCCATATCTCTTCAACTTTTCAATGGAATACTATAGGATGGTTGACTAAATGCTTTACTAAAATCTAAGTAATGTATATGTATAGTATGTCCTTGATAGCCTTATGGACAAGAAAGATGCAAGTTCAATGATAGTACAGATATGCACATTCACAGCTGATTTCACAACCATGGGAGACAGCCTCAGGCTTTCAGGGAACAGGCAAAACCTAATACCAAGATAATCCAATTATTGGTTTTGTTGATAATGTACAACTCACTCTTTTATTTTTTTTCTTCTATTTTGAGACCTGTGATTTTATCAGAGTAGAAAATTTCCCAAAAAGAACTTCCTTTAGCAATGAAGATCAGCACTTTATTTGAAGTCTGTTGTGTTAAAAAGTTGCCTAGAAAATTGAATGACAAAGTAACTTGCTGAAGGTATTTTGATAAAGGTAGGACTTGAATCCAGGTGTTCCTAGATTCCTAATATACCATGATTCATTCTACATCTGTAAATAAATGGCACATTTATTCAAGCAGAAAGGCTATAAAATTACATAATCTCAACAATAACACTTTCCATGCTTGGGTCTCCTTTTAGTTCCGGGTGTGAAATTGTAAGTGTGTGTGTGTGTGTGTGTGTGTGTGTGTGTGTGTGTGTATTCAACTGGTCCTAAATGGCTCATAGATATTGGGGACTATGGGATTTTATTTATTTTTAAAAAATTTTTTAACATGTAATATTTTATTTTTTTCATAATTATGTTTAAAATGTTTTTTAAATTTTTTTTTATTTAAAGTTTTGAGTTCTAAATTCTATCCCTCTCTCTACTCCCTCCCCAATTTTTTATTGTTATTCTTTGCTTTTGCTAACTTTTATTTATAAATTACATATTTTTATGACATGCTTATATCATCCTCTATGTAATTTTTTGCTTTTGATATGGAGCATCTTTTTCTTTTTATCCTACAACTTTCCATTCCTCTCTAAGCTATCAACTTCTGCTCTTCAAGGCATTCTATGGTCCTACTATTTATTGTTAGGTAACTTCATTGGAAAAATATTAATTATAACAAAAGGACCTTTGTTTAAAGAAGCTTGACATCATAAAAGACTCTTTGAAATTTCTCAAACTTATCATTCTGCGGATTGTTATTATTGTATGATTTTTAAAAAATTTATTATAGCTTTTTATTGACAAAACATATGCATGGGTAATTTTTCAACATTGACTCTTGCAAACCTTCTGTTCCAACTTTTCCCCTCCTTTCCTCCACCCCCTCCCCTAGATGGCAGGTAGTCCCATATATGTTAAAATATATGTTAAATACAATATATGTATACATATTTATACAGTTATCTTGCCGCATAAGAAAATCGGATTTAGAAAGAAGGTAAAAATAACCTGAGAAGAAAAACAAAAATGCAAGCCAACTATAACAAAGAGTGGAAATGCTATGTTGTGGTCCACACTCATTTCCCAGTGTTCTTTTGCTGGATGTAGCTGGTTGTGTCCATTACTAATCAATTGAAACTGATTTGATCCTCTCATTGAAGAGAGTCATGTCCATCAGAATTGATCTTAGTATAGTATTGTTGTTAAAGTGTATAAGGATCTCCTGGTTCTACTTATTTCACTTAACATCAGTTCATGTAAGTCTCTCCAAGCCTCTCTGTATTCATCCTGCTGGTATGACCTTGAGCTTTACCTATTCTACTTAGACATCCTTTTGAATTTTGTTCCTTCTGGACATGGTTTCAGTTTAACCAAGATATGACTTTATTGTGTGTCCTTGGAGAAAAGCTGTTTGGATGCTGATCCAGAATACCATCTGACAATAAGTCTCCATATTTAATAAATTTTGCAGTCATTTTCCTTCAAAATAATTCAGGTGAAATTTGAAATCACATGTATATGAAATATAGTCCATAGAAGATGAAAATGCAATAGCAAAAGGTTTTGGGATTGAGACCAACTTGCTTTTTCTCCTGAGAATAATATGTAGAATAGCAGGAAAGAATTAAAAATTATTCAGAAGAAGCCAGCATGGTCTAAATGACCCAACAATGCTCCTCCTTCTACTCCATTAGGATTAGTAAATTCTTTTCTCTAATATGACAAAAAATTCCATTCAGTGTAATGGAAGGGAATAGCTTCTTTTCTTTGCTTTCCAACATATCTCAGTTTCTGCCTCTTTAAAATAAAGGGAATGAATGAAATCACCTCTGAAGATCCTTTCAAAATAGAAATTCTATGTTCTAAGATCTATTATATTCCTATTTGATTGAATTCTATTTCCTAAATCCATTTCTATCTTTGTCATTAACTTCAGAATTTCATTTCATCTCTAAAAGCACATTTATTTGTGATTACTTTCAGTACCAAAATTTTAAAATATATGCTTCCTCCTTCATAATATTGTTTGTCCCAAATGTCCCTTCAAACTCTTTTAATACCTGTTCTTTCTCCTTAGTTCTCTTCCAGGCTTGACATTGCATGCAGTGACATAAATGCATTTCTTTTTAAAGTTCTTATTCTGAATTGGAAGTCTGCTTCAGAAATTTTTATTTAGGGTCTCCCTGTTCTAATTATTTTAATGGGTCAGCTAATATCAGGGTTAGGCCTAGGTCAGGAAAGAGATACTCATTTAACATGGTCACCAGAGTCAGCATTAGGAACAGGCATAGAGCTCCTGCCTTCATGGTGAAGGTGTTGGCCAGTCAAGTGGAATGAATGGAATTAAAGTGACCTGCTGTTCTGTATTCACCTTCTGTGGTAAGCGTTATATACAGGCAAGAATGCACCTTGATTGTGAAATCGGCATCTGTGAATGCAGGCCCCTGGAAACAAATACTGAATGATTCACTTTTGAAAAAGTTAGCCTTAGAGCTAAGAGGCAGAAATGAACGAATGTTCGTCATTCTCCTGATAGTCATATCGAATCTTTTTCTAGCCAGTTTTCTCAAACACATGGAATCAGTAGAATTTCCTTTTGTGTTAACAGCTCCCATTGATATCGTGTCCTATGTTTTGAAAAGCGCATTATGTGATTTATGTCATTTAATCCCTCATGATGCATGTGTGAGGTGGTAGTTCTTGGATGCTCTTTTTTCAGATGAGACAATAGGTGCAGAGCATTTGAATATGCTTTGTATAAAATTTTGCAGGACTTGCTGTTGGAATCTTTACAAACTGCTAACTCATTAGAGTTGTTATTTTGGGCCAGAACCTGAAACAAGGTACTAAGTAGAACTAATTGAATCAATGCTTGTGTTCACACCTTTACTCATTGGAGTTTACAAGTATGGGAGATTCACAAAGTAAACTTTGTATCTTTGTGAATTCACAACTCCCTTGAAGCTCTTAGGGCCAGAGAGCACTATGGGAGAAAACCCATAATTCCTCTCTCTTGAATAAATAGAGCTTCAAAGGGGCCAATCAAGAGAATTTTCAGAGGAAGAAATTACAAGTTGAGAGTTCAGCGGAAGATTGAGAAGGCTTTCTCAGAGGCACAACCAGATTCATCTTCATCTCACACCACTGAGGTGGCTGGGCTCCTGTACTTCCCCCACTAAGACCAAGCTGGTCTGAAAGACTCGCCAGAAAGCTAGCCGAGCCCCAAGTGAAGAAGACAAGAGATTCATTCTGTCTTTGTGCTGGCTGGAGGCTGAAGAAAGCAGAGGCAGAGGCTGAAGGACAAAACCTTTGGATTTGGAGACATTCGGAGGGAGCTCTTGGAACCAAGCAGAGAGATAGGCCTCTAAGAATCTAGCTATCCAGGCCCAAGGAAAGAGACAAGACTTTGAAGGAGAAATGAACATTTGTATTTTTACCAGCTGGCTGCATTTGGGGTAATTATTGATCTGAACTGATACTAAGGCGGCCCTCAGAAAACCTCCCCTGAGAAAACTCCTGTTCTCTCCCAGAGAGAACCTTTATATTATTTTAAAGAAGAAGAAGAACACCACAACTTGCAATGAGGTTTTGGAACTCAGAATTGAGTCCTGGGTTTCCTCACCATTCCAGGCCACCTCTCAGGATATAGAGGTCTCCCCATCACTAAAACTGTTCTAGCAGAGGACAGCTATTTATTATAGCTATGTTATGTGGCATTCCTATATAGGAGGAGAGATTGAACTATTATAAGGATTCTTTTGAATCATGGTCCTTTTTGTATCTTTAATTTCCATGGGATAGATGTTTTTTAGGAATATTGTTGGGTCAAATAGTATGTATAATTTAATCTCCTAGTGTGCTTACTTTCTACAACCCCTTCCAAAATTGTTATTTTCCTAATTTCCTTATTTTTGTACCTTTGTCATATCTATCTTTGATAGATATAAAATGAACTTTCAGTGTTGTTGCATTTTGCATTTCTTGTATTAGTAATTATTGAATCATTTAAAATATAGTTCTTGAAAAGTGGACTTCTGGGAGCCAAAATGGTGGATTAAGCAGTAAATAATCATAATCTTCCATATTCACCTCTAAACAACTATAAAACATTAAAAAAAAAAAAAAAAAAAAAAAAAAACTAAAACAAATCCTGGGTGAAGAAAACCAGCAAGAAGACTAGGTGAAACAATCTTTGAGCCATTGAAACTTGGAGGATTGGGAGGGAAGGTCTATCTCATTAAGGTTAAAGAGGACTGCCATCCAGGATGGGAAGCGTTCCAGCAAAGCTTTAGTAAGCCTCACCTTAGCAAAGCAGTAGTTGATCCTGAGCCCCAGTGCAGTGCAGCAGGGAAACACCAGTACCTGGACACCCTACTTGCCTCAGCATAGCCAGGGGACCAAGTAGATTCCAACTCTTAGAATCGTTATGTGCTTCAGAGCAGCCAGAACAAATAGGCAACTTCCAGTGGTCAGATTCCACTTGCTAGAGTATAATCCTGGTCCAACAGGTAGATGTCAGTCCAGTGGGTGCCGGAGCAAGCAGGTATTTACCAGTATGAGACCCCTGCTAGGTGTGTTATCTTAGCTCTGAACAAACAGTGACCAGGCCACGGGGTGCTTCACTGTATTCCTGGGGATATGCAGAAACATCCCCATTGACCTCAGCACAGACAGCAACACTAGAACCCCAGCTAACCTCTCTAACCTCCCAGAACACTAGCCACCTCCTACCTCACTCCCTTGTACAACATCAGACATGAGGGTCCCTGTGGGTCTCCAGGCAACATCAGTGCAACACCAGGTAAACATCCAGGGCCTGCAGCCCCCTAGCACAAGAAGCCTGAAACAGTGACCCTTTCTTCCTGGGAACAGAATTTAAATTTAAAAGATAGGAAAAAAAGAGCAAAAAAACCCAAAAAATAATTTGACCATAGAGGATTATTATTGTGATGGGGATGATCAAGACACAAAATCAGAAGAGGACAGCATTGTCAAAACCCCTATTAACAAAATCCCAAAGACAAATGAGAAGTGTTCCCAAACTCCAAAAGAACTCATAGAAGAGCTAAAAATAAGAAGCTTAAAAATCATATATGAAAGGTCAAAGAAAAATTGGGAAACAAAATGAGAGTAATACAAGGCTAGTGGACGTTAATTATTCTATCATTAAGAAAGAAGACATTAAGAATCAATCAAACAAATTTGAAGGAATGAAAAAGAAAATAAAATGTAAAATATCTTATGGGAAAAATAACTGACCTGGAAAACAGATCCAGAAGAGACAATAACAGAATCACTGGATTGCCTGAAAGCCAAAATCAAAAGGAAGACCTTGACACCATATTTCAGCTGAATTTGAGAAAATGATAAAATAATTAAGGAAGAAGAAAGAGGTGTACTTAGGGTGTAAAAGAAAGGAAGAGGTTGAATGGAGTAAATTAGTTCACATTAAGAAATGTGAAAAATCAATTATAGTGGAGAGGAAAGGTGGAAGGGCTAGGTAGTAGGCATCACTTGAACTTTACTCTTATCACCATTGGCTCAAACAGGGAATGATGTGATAATCAGTTAAATATAGAAATCTATCTGATACCATAGGGAAGTAGGAGGAAGGATATTAAGCAAAGGGTGAGATGTGAAGGCTGACAGAAGGGAGGATAGATTGCAGAAGGTGGTAGACAGAAGCAAAAATTGTTAAAGAAGAAATGAGTGAAAGAGGAAAAAAAACAAGAGGAAAAATAGGATAGAGGAAAATACACAATTAGTAATCATAAATGTGAATGTGAATTTGATGAATTCTCCCATAGTATAAAAGTAGATAGCAAAGTAGATCAAAAACTATACTCTTACAACATGTATAGAAGAAACAGACTTGAAGCAAAGATATATATATATATATATATATAGAATGAAGGTAAGGGGCTGGAGCAGAATCTTTTAAGCTTAACATGATGTAAAACATAAAGTAGCGTAGCAATCTTGATGTCAGACAAAGTGAAAGCAAAAATAGACTTAACTAAAAGAGATAAGAAAGGTAATTAAAACTTGCTTAAAAGTACCATAGGCAATAAAGCAAAATCAATACTAAACATATATACAAGTTGTGTAGCATCCAAATTCTTAAGAAGTTAAATGAGTTACGAAGAAATAGAAAATAAAACTATTCTTATAGAGGACCCTGACTATCTTCTCTTAGAATTCCATAAATCCAAGCAAAAATGACACAAAAATTCTATGGAAATAAATAGAATGTTTAAAATTTTGGATATGACAGACCTTTGGAGAAAATGAAATGGAAATAGAAAGGACTATGCCTTCTTCTCAATAGCAATAGAACCTTACAAAAATTGATCATGTATTAGGGCATAAAACCTTCAAGATCAAATGTAGAAATGATGAAATATTAGATAATCATAATGCAACAAAGAATAGTGAAAAGATAGATTAAAATTTAATTTGAAATTAAATAACCTATTCCTTATAGAATAAATGGTTCAAAGAACAAATCATAGAAACAATCAGCAATTTCATTAAAGAGAATGACAGAAATTGTGATAGACAACATACCAAAATCTATGGGATGTAACCAAAGTAATATTTGGGAAAAAGTTCTCTCTCTAAATTCTTACATCAACAAAATAGAAAAAAGAACAGATTAACGAATTGAACATACAACTAAAAAGAAATCTAAAAAATATATTAAAAAAAACCCTCCAATTAAGCACCAAATTGGAAATCCTAAAAATCAAAGGCAATGTTAATAAGATTGAAAGAAAAAAAAATCCCATAAACTCCTGAGTTAATAAATAAATCTAGGACTCTGAATATAGATCAAAGAATATTTTTTCACTTTTTCATTTTTGTGTTTTTTCTCTTTTGATGTGATTATTCTTTCACCACTGTGACTAATATGAAGATATGTTTTTACATGATCATACAGGTATTGAAGTTCAAAGTTTTGTAAAAAATAAATAATAAAAATTGTCTTGATATGTATGTATTTGGGGAAAAAATACTATTAAAAAAAAAGAACTTTCCCTTGATTATCATGCCCTCTTTCTCACCTATCTTCAGTCTCTTCCTGCCTCCTGGCTACTTTTCTACTTCTAGAAACAAACCCATTTTTTCTTATCCTACAAATGAAACAAATAATAGCAAAAACCCCAAACCTATTTTTTGATTTGTTTATCCTCCACTATCTATAATTCCTTATGACTCCTCTCTTTCTTTTCTAAACTTCCTAGAAGGTCATCTACAGTAGGTACTTCTTCTTTTTCTCTTCTTTTTTTCCTTAACACTCTGCAGTCTCGTTTTCAGCCTCAGTAATCAACTGTACAGCTCTCTTCAAATTTACTGATGAACTTTTAATTGCCAAATCTAATGGGTTTTTCCTTAATCCTTATCCTTCTTGACTTCTCTATAGCTTTTGACATTATTGATCTTTTTTTTTTTTCTTGTTTTCTCTATTCCTGACATATTATCCTAGATTTTCTCCTGCATATATGACTGCTTTTCAGTGTCCATTTTTGGATATTTAGTAACGCTTAAGTACACATATCCCAAGATGTATATTGAGGTTAGCTTTAGCTTGATTGATTAATGTTAAATTTTCAGTGAAAGAATTTACATAGAAATTGGTAGTTGGTACAAATCAGGGCTTGATATGTTTCCTTGATTGTTTAGACTTAATAAGATGTTAATAAATCATTTTATACTTTTAAAAAATGTGGTTCTCAATAGAATGAATTTTTTCCTTTTGAGGATTTACTGTTTATATTCTTTGACTACTCTATTGAGAATATATAATAATTATATTTATTTGTATCAGCTCTTTATATGGTCTTACTATTATTTTTTTCCAAAGAAATCTGCTGGATAAAGTTATCCAAATTAATTGTTTCTTTTCTCATTCTATATGCATTTCTTTTATTTATTGTAGAAAACTTTCTATCTTATGAAATCAAAATTATTCATTTTATCTTTTATAATCATTTATCTCCTTTTTAAGGTAAGACTTCCCCTGGTCATAGTAGTAAATTTATTCCCTTTTCTTGTCCCCTAGTTTTTTTTTTTTTATTATGGTTTTAGATAGAAAAGCTAATAATTTTTACATGTTTATTTCCCATTTTGTTACTGTACTGAGTTATAAATTTATAGCTCAAAATAATAGAGTATCAAAAACCATAAATGTGAACAGGGTAAACTCCCCCATAAAGAATGGATTAAAAGCCAGAATCCTACAATATGTTGTTTACAGGAAACATACCTGAAGCAGGGAGATACATACAGAGTAAAGGTAAAAGGTTGGAGCAGAATCTACTATGCTTCAGGTGAAGTCAGAAAAGCAGGGGTAGCCATCCTGATCTCAGATCAAGCAAAAGCAAAAAATTGATCTAATTAAAAGAGATGAGGAAGGGCACCACTATATCTTGCAAAAGGGTAGCATGGATAATGAAGCAATATCAATATTAAAGATATATGCACCAAGTGGTGTAGCATCTAAATTCTTAAAAGAGAAATTAAGAGAACTGCAAGAAGAAATAGACAGCAAAACTGTAATAGTGGGAAATCTCAACCTTCCACTCTCAGAATTAGATAAATCAAACCACAATATAAGAAAGAAGTCAGAGAGGTAAATAGAATACTAGAAAAGTTTGGCATGATAGATCTTTGGAGAAAATTAAATGGAGACAGAAAGGAGTTCCTAGAACCTATACAAAAACTGACCATATATTAGGACATAAAAACCTCAAATTCAAATGCAGAAAGGCAGAAATAATAAATGCATCCTTTTCAGATCATGATGCAATGAAAATTACATTAGATAAAATTCCAGGGGGAAATAGACCAAAAGGGCTTTGATTAAGTGCAAGCCTCGAGAATTAAGAATCTGAATCATAGCCAAAGAGGCAAGTATAACTTGAGAGAAGCCCTAAGCACTGTGATTGATATAGACTTGATTGCTCAATTTTTGGCTGATGCACATGAAAGCTGGGCCAAGGAATTGTTCTTCAGCATATCTAATAATCCTTGCTACTTAATAGAATCATGCTGCAAAGGCCATTCAATGGAATAACTTATTGTTAACTTTGAAAAATTACAAAAAATCCCAGATGGTAAGTTTTGCAATAATCAGGACCATGTCCTAGCTACGCTTTATATCCTTCTTTGTGACTAGCATGGTACTTCATACATAGTAGGCACGTAGTAATTCTTGGATGTTCTTTTTTCAGATGAGACAATAGGTGCAGAGCATTTGAATGTGCTTTGTCTCAAATTTTGCAGGACTCGCACTGAAGTTTTGGAACTCAGAATTGAGTCCTGGGTTTCCTCACCATTCCAGGCCACCTCTCAGGATATAGAGGTCTCCCCATCACTAAAACTGTTCTAGCAGAGGACAGCTATTTATTATAGCTATGTTATGTGACATTCCTGTATAGAAGGAGAGATTGAACTCTAGGCTTATTATTACAGGGAAATAGAATGTAAAAGTTAGTGAGGAAAAACTGTTTTTAATGTAGGTGATAAAACTGAGAAAGACATTGTAATGAGTTAATGACAGAGCCTTTTGAGATGGCTTGTAAAAAGCTCATAAAAACAGATATACTGGGATTAGGAGCAGATGTTCACTAAGGAGGTCTTCTATGGTGACATTAGAGCTGTATCTTATGGTAGAAGCTAAGACAACAAAGTGACATCCATTGTGATAGAATGGTGTGGTTCTGGTGACTCTTTCCCCTTCATGTGTGAGTCTTTTTTCTTCAATGTTTTGTGACTTAGGGAGAGTTTTCTGGATTGGAATTAGAGCTGCTGGAAATCTTAGACATAAAACATATGGAAAAGTTTGAATAAGGATGACTATTTATTACAAGCCTAACAGCAGCTACTTTGATAGTATTTTCTAAGCTCTTTTTTGTTTTTCTTACCTGTCTGGTTTATAGGTCACAAGCAAAATTTGAAAACTGTTATGGTATTGTCATGAGTAAAACTGAACTAACACAGAATGAGACATTTTTTTATTCTAAATAAAGTATCATCAGTTCATTAGAAGGTATGAACCTTTTAAAAAAGAGGATTGAATGGCTACCTCTATCCAAAAGACCCAAAGACCCTCTGCACCTGTTGTCTCATCTGAAAAAAGAGCATCCAAGAATTACCACCTTATACATGCATCATGAAGGATCAAATGACATAAATCACAAAAAGTGCTTTTCAGAATGTAGGACACCATATGAGAAAACAGACTAGAAAAAGATTCGATATGACTATCAGGAGAATGATTATATATATATATATATAAATATATAATATGTCCTTATATAAGCATATATATATATAATATGTCCTTATATAAGCATAAAGCCAAGAACAGAACAGTATAGGAGGAAAATAATATAGTTGTTTTGTGATTGCCAGCATCATGTGGGTGAAGACAATGCGATTGATTACATTAGGTTACATTAGCATTAAAGCAACACTCATGATGACCACCCCTTTCTGTCACAAGTATATTGACACATATGCATCCTGTAGCTACTGATTGTAAACCAGAGAGGACAGATTTCCTAGGTACTAGGAAAGAGATAAATTACCTTTTAAAAAAAAAATTTAGACAGTTTTGGGAATGTATCTTGATGTTAATGTACCAGGTCACAAGGCCTGATCAAAAGTAGGCTTTCCAAGAGAGCAAACAGGTGTCATAGAGTTTTTTCTGGACCTGAAGTTTTGAGGGAAAATATGTTTTTCTTTTTGACAAAAATGATTTGCAGGTGGTTCTTAGACAATAGTTCCCTGTGAATTAAAATATTTTATGAGAGCATTGCACTCTAAACTTAGCTCAGAGATTTTCTTTAATTAATTGTGATCTACAGGAAAACCACACTTTTGTTTTGAAAATTGAAATTTTGATGTTATAAGCTTCTTCATTCAGAAGCAGAGAAAAAGTTGTTATACAAAATACAGAGTTGAAGAACAGACAACTACAGAGTGAAATCAAATATGAAATACTAATTCAATGTTTGTTTTTCTCAGGATTTTGCCTCAGAGTGCAGACATTGTAATTAGGTGCTTCCTCCATAATGATGACTTTATAATCCTCCAAGTTTTATATTCTTTTGTCACTACCCTAGGATAGTGCCTCCAATGGTACAACTGTACCCGTGATCAAATATTTCTCTATGCCATTCCCTTAGATATTATGAATGAACTGCCTCTCAAACTGCCAAAAATCGTAATACAAACAGAATAATTAATTAACAAACAAACAGCTTTTAATTCAGGTGAATTTGTGAATCTTTGAAATTCAAACTCCTTTTTCCTTAGGTGTTTGTTTTCATCTTAAAATTTTAATTAATTGAAGGGATTGGATTGGATTTTTTTTTTAAAAGACAATTAAAGGAACTTTCTGAACTTCTCAAAATAAACCTTTTAAGTCATTTTTTTCTTTCTTTAGCTCTTGAATCAAAGAATAGGAATTTTAAAGTCCTGTATTAACTTTTTTCTTTTTCTTTTGCAAATTCAGCAGTCACCATGCAGTACAAAATTTTTGAGATCACAAGAAAAGGTAATAGAATTGTATGAAAGTTAGTCAACTGCTAGGTGTGGAATTTTTTCTTAAAAAAAAAAGATGTCTATATACATGTATATATATTTACATACATGTTTTTAATTGTTTATGTAACACAGTTTCAACTAACTATTCTATTTATGTCTCCTCCTACATTTATACCTTCTCACTATTCCTCTACGTTCCTTTTCCTTTTTTTTATGTTTATCACTATCCACTAACTAACTTTCCTTTCCTCTTTATATTTTTTCCCCTCTACATATATGTGCAGTCAAAAAACCAAATGAACACATTGGACATATATGAGAATATAAATCTTATTCTATTTCTCTAGCTTATAACCCCTCTGTCATGGTGTCATGACTATGTTTCATCTTTATGCTTTGGACAATATTATTAGTGACTAATTTAGTCAGAGTTCTGAAATTTTTCAAAATTATTTTCACTCACAATATTAATGTTGTCTATATATAAAGTTTTCCCTTTATTTTGTTTACCAAACTCACTTGTTTTGTCCCCTGAACCTACTTCATAGAAATCTTAGCATATTTCTATAAATCCATCATATTTTTTTTCTAGTGGTATAAGTTTCTTATGATGGGTTCCTTTATACTTACATATCATCATTTCTTCAAATATTTATACTATTGATGTACAACTAGTTGGACTAGTTTGTAGCAACAAGATGTACTATTATAAGGATTCTTTTGCATCATGGTCCTTTTTGTGTCTTTAATTTCCATGGGATAGATGTTTTTTAGGAATATTGTTGGGTCAAATAGTATGTACAATTTAATCTGCTAGTGTGCTTATTTTACAACCCCTTCCAAAGTTGTTATTTTCCTAATTTCCTTATTTTTGTGTCTTTGTCATATCTATCTTTGATAGATGTAAAGTGAACCTTCAGTGTTGTTGTATTTTGTATTTCTTGTATTAGTAATTAATTGAATCATTTAAAATATAGTTCTTCAAAAGTGGACTTCTGGGAGCCAAAATGGTGAATTAAGCAGTAAATAACCATAAATCTTACATATTCACCTCTAAATCACTATAAAAAAAACCCTAAAACAAATCCTGGGTGAAGAAAAATAGCAAGAAGACTGGGTGAAACAATCTTTGAGCCATTGAAACTTGGAGGATTGGGAGGGAAGGTCTATCTCATTCAGGTTAAAGAGGACTGCCATCCATGATGGGAAGTGTCCAGCAAGGCCTCAGTAAGCCTCATCTCAACAAAGCAGTAGTTGATCCTGAGCCCCAGTGCAGTGCAGCAGGAAAACACCAGTACCTGGACACCCTACTTGCCTCAGCATAGCCAGGGGACCAAGTAGATTCCAACTCTTAGAATCGTCATGTGCTTCAGAGCAGCCCAGAACAAACAGGCACCTCCAGTGATCAGATTCCACTTGCTAGAGTATAATCCTGGTCCAACAGGTAAATGTCAGTCCTAGGGGTGCCGGAACAAGCAGGTATTTACCAGTATGAGACCCCTACTAGGTGTATTATCTTAGCTCTGGGCAAACAGTGACCAGGCCACTAGGTGCTTTACTGTATTCCTGGGGATATGCAGAAACATCCCCACTGACCTCAGCACAGACAGCAACACTAGAATCCCAGCTGACTTCTCTAATCTCTCCGAACACCAGCCACCTCCTACCTCACCCCCTCACACAGCACCAGACATGAGGGTCCCCTGTGGGTCTCCAGGCAACATCAGTGCAACACCAGGTAAACATCCAGGGCCTGCAGCCCCCTAGCACAAGAAGTTTGAAACAGTGACCCTTCCTTCCTGGGAATAGAATTAAAAGAAAGGGAAAAAAACATGAGCAAAATGACAAGAAGAAATAACCTGACCATAGAAAATTATTATTGTGATGGGGACAATCAAGACACAAATTCAGAAGAGGACAACATTGTCAAACCCTCTATTAGCAAAACCCCAAAGACAAATGAAAACCCAGAAAGAACTCATAGAAGAGCTAAAAATAAGAAGCTTAAAATTATATATAAGCGGTCAAACCCAAACTGGGAAATGGAATGAGAGTAACACAAGAAACTTATAGGAAAAATTCAAAAGCTTGGTAAAAGAAGACAACTACTTAAAAAGTTTAAGTCCACTGAAGTAAACAACTCCTGAAAAAGTACAATTGACCAAATAGAAAAGAAGGCACAAAAGCTAATTAAGGGGAACAGCTAGGTGGTGCAGTGAACAGAGCACCAGCCCTGATGTCAAGAGAACCTGAGTTCTCATATGGTCTCAGGCGCTTAACATTTTTTAACCTTGTGACTCTGGGCAAGTCACTTAACCCCAATTGCCTCAGCAAAAAAAATAAAAAAAAAATCTAATTGTGGAAAACTAATCCTGGAATTTTAGAATTGGGCAACTTGAAGTTAATAATTCTATCAGATATCAAGAATCAATCAAACAAATTCAAACAAATGAAAAAAGAGAAGAAAATGTAAAATATCTCATGGGAAAAGTAACTGACCTGGAAAATAGATACAGAAGAAATAATATCAGAATCAGTGGGTTGCCTGAAAGCCATAATCAAAAGGAAGACCTTGACACCATATTTCAGGAAAACTGCCCTGACATATTAGAATCAGAAGGCAAAATGGGCATTGAAAGAATCCACTGACCACTTTAGGAAAAAGATCCTAAAATAACAGGTTCAAAGAACATTAAAACTAATTTTCAGAACTCTCAGGTCAAGGAAAAAAATACTAGAAATGACCAGAAAGGAATAATTCAAATATTGGGGAACCAAAATCAGCATTACACAGAATTTAACACCTGCAACATTGAAAGATAGAAGATGCTAGTTCAGAATGAAAAGGAGCTAGGACTACAACCAAGAATCATTACCAGCATCATGACTCTCATCACTATTGGCTCAAACAGGGAATGATGTAATGATCAAGTAAATATAAAAATCTCTTATACCATAGGGAAGGAGGAGAAAGGATAATAAGCAAAGGTTGAGGTGTGGAAGCTGACAGAAGGGAGGACAGACTGCAGGAGGTAGTAAAGAGAGGCAAAAATTGTGAAAGAAGAAAAGAGTGAAAGAGAAAAAAAAAAGGAAAAATAGGATGGAGGAAAACACACAATTAGTAATCATAAATGTGAATGTGAATTTGATGAATTCTCCCATAGTATAAAAGTACATAGCAGAGGGGATCAAAAACTATACTCTTACAATTGTTTATAAGAAACAGACTTGAAGCAAAGAGATACATGCAGAGTGAAGGTAAGGGGCTGGAGCAGAATCTATTATGCTTAACATGACATAAAACAAAATGCAGGGGTAGTAATCTTGACTTTAGACAAACTCAAAGCAAAAATAGACTTAACTAAAAGTGGTAAGAAAGGAAACTAAAATTTGCTAAAAGGTACCATAGGTAGTGAAGCAAAATCAATACTTAACATACATATAAGTTGTGTAGCATCCAAATTCTTGAGAAGTTAAGTGAGTTACAGGAAGAAATAGAAAACAAAACTATTCTAATGGGGAATTCCAATTATCTTCTCTTAGACTTCCATAAATCCAAGCAAAAAAATGAACACAAAAAATCCTATGGAAGTAAATAGAATGTTTAAAATTTTGGATATGACAGACCTTTGGAAAAATGAAATGAGAATAGAAAGGACTATGCCTTCTTCTCAGTAGCAATGGCACCTATACAAAAATTGACCATGTATTAGGTCATAAAACCCTCAAAATCAAATGTAGAAAAGAAGAAATATTAGATGATCATAATGCAATAAAATATATGCAACAAGGAATAGTGAAAAGATAAATTAAAATTTAATTTGAAACTAAATAATATGGGCCAAAGAACAAAGAATAGAAACAATCAGCAATTTCATTAAAGATAATGACAGAAATTATGATAGACAACATACCAAAATTTATGGGATGCAAGAAAAGTAATATTTAGGAAAAAATTATCTCTCTAAATTCTTATATCAACAAAATTGAAAAGAAGATCAGACTGATGAATTGATTATACAACTAAAAAGAAACCTAAAAAAATTCAAAAACCTTCAATTGAGCATCAAATTGTAAATCCTAAAAATCAAAAGCAAGGTTAATAAAATTGAAAGAAAAAAAAATTCCACAAACTCTTGAGTTAATACATAAATTTAGGATTCTGAATGCAGATCAAAGAATATTTTTTCACTTTTTCATTTTTGTGTTGTTTCCTTTTTGATTTGATTCTTCTTTCTCAACTGTGACTAATATGAAAATATGTTTTTACATGATCATACATGTATTGGAATTCAAAGTCTTGTAAAAAATAAATGAAAAAAATTGTCTTGATATGTATGTTGTATGTGGTTAGGAAAAAAATACTATTAAAAAAAAAGAACTTTCCTTTCTTAGCATTCCCTCTTTCTCACCTATCTTCAGTCTCTTCCTGGCGCCTGGCTATTTTTCTACTTCCTAGAAACAAACTTTCATATCCTAAAAATAAAACAACAGCAAAAAATCAAAATCTATTTTCTGATTAGTTCATCCTCCCCTATCAATAATTCCTCATCACTTCTCTCTTTCTTTTCTAAACTTCTTAGAAGGTCATCTACAGTAAGTACTTCCACTTCTTTTTCTCTTATTTTTTCCTTAAGTCTCTGCAGTCTGGTTTTACCCTCAGTAATCAACTGAAACAGCTCTCTTCAAATTTACCGATGAACTTCTAATTGCAAAATCTAATGTGTTTTTCCTTAATGCTTATCTTTTTTGACCTCTCGACAGCTTTTGACATTACTGAGCTCCTTTTTCTTGATATTCTCTTTTCTCTACATTTTCCTGATATTGTATTATCCTAGATTTTCTCCTGCATATATCACTATTTTTCAGTGTCCATTTTTGGATATTTAGTAAGACTTAAGTACAAATATCCCCAGATGTACATTGGGGTTAGCTTTAGCTATATTGACTAATGTTAAATTTTCAGTGAAAGAATTTACACAGAAATTGGTAGTTGGTACAAATCAGGACTTGATATGTCTCCTTGATTGTCTAGACTTAATAAAATGTTAATAATACATTTAAACTTTTAAAAATGTGGTTTTTGATAGATTAAATTTTTTCCTTTTGAGGATTTACTGTTTATATTCTTTGACTACTCTATTGAGAACATGTAATAATTATATTTATTTGTATCAATTCTTTATATGGCCTTACTATTAAATTTTTTTTCAAAGAAATCTATTGGATAAATTTTTCCAAATGAATTATTTCTTTTCTGATTCTATATGCATTTGTTTTATTTATTGCAGAAAACTTCCTATCTTAGCAAATTAAAATTATTGATTTTGTCTTTTATGATCATTTATTTCTTTTTTAAGGTAAGACTTCCCTTGGTCGTAGTGGTAAATTTATTCCCTTTTCTTGTCCCCTAGTTTTTTATTATGATTTTAGATAGAAAAGCTGATAATTGTTATATTTATTTTTTCCATCTTGTTCCTTTACTGAGTTATAAATTATTTCAATGAATTTTTTTAATTGAATCTCTAAACTTCTGATAGTGGCCTGTGGAATGTTTTGTAAATAATAATACTTTTGTTTTCTGAGTCTATGTTTATTTATTTCATCCATTTCTTTTTCTTGTTTCATTGCCATAGCTAGTATTACTAGGACTACAGTAAATAGTAGCAGTGAGAATAGAATCCTTGCTTTGCTCATGTTCTTATTTGAATGGGCTTTAATGTTTTCCTATTACTGATGGTAGGGGAAACAAGGTGGTACAGTGTATAGAGCTGGGACTGAAGTCATGAAGACTCATTCTCCTGAGTTCATTTCTGGCCTCAGACATTTACTAGTCATGTGACCCTGGGCAAGTCACTCCATCCTGTTTGCCTCAGTTCCTCATTTGTAAAATGAGCTGGAGAAGGAAATAGCAAAGCATTTTAATATCTCTGCCAAAAAAATTCCAAATGGTGTCAAGAAGAGCTGAATGTGACTGAAAAATGACAACAATCACAACATTAAAGATGGTTCTAGTTCTTGGTTTTTGATACCCTATTATTTTGAGAGAAGATTCATTTATGCCCCTGTTTTCCAGTACTTTTAACTTAAATATATATTGTATTTTGGCAAAAAAAATTTTTACTGTGTATGTTAAAATAATAATTATATTTTAATCTTTTTTATTAATATAAAAGTTTATGCTTTTAGATTTTTGTGTTGAATCATTCCCACTTTTTTTTTAGCATAAATATATTCCAATTATATTGTATAATCTTTTGTATAATTTACATCTAAGATTTTATGAAATTTGTAGTAAGATTCCAGAAAATGTAGGCTTTTTATTTAAGGCCACCATTCCTAGATAAAACTGAAAACATGTAAGAATTTGAACAGTACAAAGAGGCCTATTTCCAGTCTGGAATTCTAAGTGATTCATCTAAAGATGAATTGATGCTTCTTACTAGTTGGAACACAGTTTCAGAAAGTGTGTCGTCTTTATGTGTAGTATAAGAAGGAAACTGGATGACTTAGGCTTATTAGGGAAAGAAGATCTGTGCAATAAGTAAGCACATAATTACAGAAGTTAAAAAAAAAATTAAGTGACTTTAGAATGTAAATAATTAGAACAGAAAACAACTTTAGATACTGTCTTGTCTAAACCTTTTATTTTAGGGGTAAGGAAACTGAAACCCAACAGAAAGGAACTGACTTGCCATGGGGCACCTAGGTCATTTGTTAAAGAGCCAAGATTTTGCTTCCAAATCTAGGCCTGATGCTCATAGCAGGATGTCTATCCCAAGCATGCAAAGACTTTCCTGTGGTGGAATGGGTGGATGAGAATAGTTTGTTGCAAAGACCATGAAGGTGGCTGAAGTTGATGTAGAATACTTAGAGCTTGGTCAGGTATTGAAGAAGCCAAGGTCACACAAAGCATCTTGGACCAGTTGTCCTGACTTTTTACTTGTCCTTGAACTTTGGTGTCTCTGGAAGAGAGTGAGCCTGATGACTTTGTGCAAGTCTACCTCATTTAAATCCAGTCCATGTGCAAGTCTAGATGTTATGCCATGATGTCATTGGTCTTCTTCAAAAAGGAGATAAGAGTATTTCTTTAAATATGTCACTTTGATAGGTACATGTGATTGTCTAATTATTGTTATTTCTAACTGCCAACA
Organism: Antechinus flavipes; assembly: GCF_016432865.1. Lineage (NCBI taxonomy): Eukaryota > Metazoa > Chordata > Mammalia > Dasyuromorphia > Dasyuridae > Antechinus > Antechinus flavipes. Next base: position 431,732,061 of record NC_067399.1, read on the forward strand.
TTATTGTTATTTTACCCCTCTTGGCCTTGGCTTACTCCTCTATAAAAATAAGACAATAAGTTCTTCCTTTTTCAGTTACAAGATTGTTGGAAAAAGACCAGACAAAAACAAAAAAGAATAAAAGTTTCTGAAAATGCTTCGTGAATAAAATGTATCACCTAAGTGTGAGCCATTGTTATAAAGATTCTTAGTTTATCTGCATTTTCCTTGTATGTATACTCTATCCAGAGATATAAATTTCAGACCTTTCATATGAACTGTCTTCTCTTGTGTAAACCTTGTCTAAGTCTTTTAAAATATATCTCTAAGAGGCTTCCTCTTTGTTTTCTTTTACTATCACAAAGATAATATTATAATGTAATACTATAACGTTTGGGATACCTAATTGCTATTCCTTGTTCTCACTTCATGAGCAATACATCTTCTTTTGTGAACATATTCTTGATGACATTTATTTTTGGTGACACTTCTTAGGCAAAAAAAAAAAGTCATTATTAATGATGTGCTCTAGTTTGGTGTTATCCATCTTTCCATTGTCCTCTTGGTCACTTCTTTATCTCCACCCCCATTCCTTATCCTTTTAGAAGAAAATTCAGTATTGTGAACTTTAAAATATAGTCATCAAATTGTAGAGGTAGAAGGGACCTTAGAGGTCTGGTTCTGACTTCTAGTTTTATAGAGAGGGAATCGAGACCTTTAAAGTAAAATGATTTGATCAAAGTCACATTGTAAGTGTAGTCACAATATTGTGATATGGTAACTTACACAAGAACAAAGAAAGAGGGCAAGTCACAAATTAAAAGTGAAAAACAGTCTATTGTCCCTGGCCAGGTGCTACACTATAACCTGAAGAGAACCATAAAAAGTTAGACAACAATCTGAATCTTTTCATACAAGAATAGGAATCATCCAACAGGATGTGAGGAAGTTTTCTTCACATGACTGAACCCCAACCTTTGGTATCCCCATGAATCTCATCATTTGGTGCTGAACCTCAAATGCATCATTCCTGTCTTTGTGGAATTTACAGTATACCTGGGGTTAGGAATCCATGGATTCACGTAAAGCAGAGTAGTGGGAAAATCCCAAGGAGATACAAATCACCATAAGTTTTAAAAAAGAAAAAAATAGAGAGATCGCATTGACTAGACAGCATCAAGTTCCCTAGAGTGGGACGATTGTAACACCATGGACTGAGGAAGAAAGTGGATTCCAATCTTAGTTGTGACACTGAATTTCAGAATAACCTAGACGAGTTAATCTACTTCATTAGTCCTCAGTTTCTTCATATAAAAGGTGAGGTTATTGATTGTACTGGGTACTCTATGAAGTCCCTTCTATTCTAGCAATTTGTGAGCTGGGATTGACCAGTGTGATCTTCGGATTGCTGTGGTTCAGTGTGAAAGAGTAGGAGATTAGAAATCAATAGACTTGGATTTGAGTGGTAGCTCAAAGCATAAAACTTCTATGAGCTCTAACTTCAGTATTAAAAAAAAAAAAAGTAAAAAAGATATAGTGAGTTTTCTATATTCTGGCTATGGTGATTAAAGGAGATGTTATATGTAAAGTGCAGCAAGATCTATTAAAAAGAGTTATATTATGTTAGGACTGCTTGCCATCTGGGGAGGGGGTGGAGGGAGGGAGGGGAAAAATCGGAACAGAAGTGAGTGCAAGGGATAATGTTGTAAAAAATTACCCTGGCATGGGTTCTGTCGATAAAAAGTTATTAAAAAAAAAAAAAAAGAAAAGAAAAGAAAAAAAAGTTATATTTGGATTCAGAGGAATGCCCTGTTCCGTTAATCTCTTTTATAACTTTTACAACTCTTCATCCTCTTAAAAGCTTAGTTCAAATGTCACCTCCTAGAAGTTGCCTTTTCTTAATACCCATAAAGTGTTGTCCTTTATTATGAATTACTTTTCCTTTATTTATTTCTGCAGAAGTTTTCCCCACCCAATATTATGTAGGCTTCTTCATGTAAAGATTGTTTTATTTTATGATTTTTACTGCATATGTAGAATGTCAGGTGTAAATACACACAAACACGATAACAAAGATCAGGATTTAATCTATTAGAAAGAAGTAAGATTAGTAATCATTGATCTCAGGCAAATTGAAAATTAAAAAGATTTAATCAAAAGAGAGAAATCTATATTATATCAGCCATATTAATGTTGTTTTAGACATATGTGTATGTATATGTATATTTATATCTTTATATGTGTACCTCTCTTTATGTATGTATGTATTAATGCATAAATATACCCATGCTTAACTGTAGCCTGCTTGGTAAGGTGAGGGGGGAGAAAAGAGAACAAAAAAAGAATAATATAAAAAGTGTATAACAAATATGAAAAGAAAACCTACTAGGAATAAAGATAGACAGTTCCAAATACAGTATGTTCTATTATTATATATGTTTTCTTGAAATGGAAATTTATTGTAACATATTTTGAATCTTCTCTTACATTCTATTTTGCACATGACAATATCTTTTTTTCTTTTTCAAGTTTTTTTAAATTTTGTATTTAAATTTTAAATAAATACATTAAAAATGAGGGGGTCTGATCTCATGATTTCTAGGGTAACATCCATCTCTAAATCTGTGACTTTATGCTTATATAAATAAGTATAGGTATAGAAGCAGGAAAACCAAGGACTTTTTGGGAGGGGAGTGTGGGTGTTGGCATAGCATAGGGGTCTGTTGCAGGGGGTAAAGGGAGTGGTGGGAAAGAGAAAGAGGCCCTCTCATACACAGATAATTTTAGCCATAAAATAAATATAACGTAACCATGAAATAAATACTATCATAATAATATAAAAGAAAAAAGAAATTAGGAAAATATACTTTAGAAAAATTAGATATGATAGACCCTTGGGGAAAATTTAATGGGAATATGAAGAAGTATATATTTTCTTCAACTGTGTATGACACATTCATAAAAAGTGATACATTCATAAAAATATCACAACCAAATTCAGAAAAGCAGAAATATTTAATACATTCTTTTCAACCCATAATATAACAATGCAGTAGAATTATTCAATGTAAAACATTCAATAAAAGACCATGGAAACATGAATGAAAAATTAATTGGAAGCTAAATAACAACTATAATGAATGATTAGGTGGTAAAAACAACAAATAAGTTCATTAAAAAGAATGGCAGCAATGTGACAACATACAAATTTTATGGGAGACAGCAAAAGTAGTCATCAGAGAAAAATGTGTATTTTTAAATGCTAATATCAATAAAAAGTGAAAGAATAGATCAATGGATTAATCATGAAATAAAAACAAAAATTGCAAAGAGAAATCGAAAATCCCTAAACACCAAATTGGAGATGCTAAAGATCAAAGAAGAGACTATAAAATTGAAAGTAAGAAAACCATTGAACTAATAAGTAAATCAATGAACTGGATTTTATGGGAAGGAAAAAAAAAAACAAAAGAGATAAACCATTAGTTAATTTGATTTAAAAAAAACAAAACAAATTATCAGGATCAAAAATAAAAAGAATGGATTGAACACTAATGAAGATGAAATTAAAGCAGTTATTTGGAGAAATTTTACCCAATTATTATACCAATAAATCTAATATTCTTTTTTTTTGAAAGCTTTTTTTTTTTAGTAACATTTTATTGACAGTATATATGCATGGGTAATTTTTTACAACATTATTTGCACTCACTTCTGTTCTGACTTTTCCCTTCCCTCCCTCCACCTTCTCCCCTAGATGGCAAGCAGTCTTATACATGTTAAATATGTTAATAGTATATCCTAGATACAATATATGTGTGCGGAACCGAACAGTTCTCTTGTTGCACAGGAAGAATTGGATTCTGAAGATAAAAATAACATGAGGAGAAAAACAAAAATGTAAACAGTTTTCACTCATTTCCCAATGTTCCTTCTCTGGGTGTAGCTGCTTCTGTCCATCATTGATCAATTGGAACTGAATTAGATCTTCTCTTTGTCGAAGATATCCATTTCCATCAGAATATATCTTCATACAGTATTGTTGTTGAAGTGTATAATGATCACCTGGTTCTGTTCATTTCACTCAGCATCAGTTCATGTAAGTCTTTCCAAGCCTCTTTCATCCTGCTGGTCATTTAACAATAATATTCCATAACATTCATACACCACAATTTACCCAACCATTCTCCAATTGATGGGCATCCATTCATTTTCCAGCTTTTTGCCACTACAAAGAGGGCTGCCACAAATATTCTTGCACATAGTCCCTTTCACTTCTTTAGTATTTCTTTGGGGTATAGCCCAATAGTAGCACTGCTAGATCAAAGGATATACACAGATTGATAACTTTTGGGACATAATTCCAGATTGCTCTCCAGAATGGTTGGATTCGTTCACAACTCCACCAACAATGCACCAGTGTCCTAGTTTTCCCACATCCCCTCCAACATTCATCATTATTTTTTCCTGTCATCTTAGCCAATCTGACAGGTGTGTACTGGTATCTCAGAGTTGTCTTAATTTGCATTTCTCTGATCAATAGTGATTTGGAACACTCTTTCATATGAGTGGAAATAGTTTCAATTTCATCATCTGAAAACTGTCTATTCATATCCTTTGACCATTTATCAATTGGAGAATGGTTTGATTTCTTATAAATTTGAGTCAATTCTCTATATATTTTGGAAATGAGATCTTTATCAGAACCTTTAAGTGTAAAAATGTTTTCCCAGTTTGTTGCTTTCCTTCTAATCTTGTTTGCTTTAGTTTTGTTTGTACAAAGGCTTTTTAATTTGATATAATCAAAATTTTCTATTTTGTGATCAATAATAATCTCTAGTTTGTCTTTGGTCACAAATTTCTTCCTTCTCCACAAATCTGAGAGGTAAACTATCCTATGTTCTTCTAATTTTAAATCTAATAGTCTAAGTAAAATAAATGAATATCTACAAAAATTAAATTGCCCAGATTAATGGAAAAGAAAATAGTATATTTTTTAAAAAAATTATCTTTGAAAAAAAAAAACTATCTTCAAAAAATAAATTGAATAGACCATTGATGAGTCCCCTAAGAAAAAATGTCCAGAATCACATTAGTTGGATTTTCAAGTGAAATCTGCCAAACATTTATTTCTGACCACTTCTTAATTTACACTTCCTTAACTCCCCTTCCATTCTCAGTTCCCTGTAAGATAAAATAGTTTACTATATCCAAATTACCATATATGTTATTCCTTCTTTGAGCAAATTCTGATGATAATAGGGTTCAAGCTTTGTCCTCTGCACTTTCCCTTTCTTCTGCTCCGTTGTGAAAGCTTTTCCTTTTGCATCTCTTTTATGTGAATTAATTTGAGGCATTATTTAAGAGGGGTTTGGAGGGGAATTTAAGAGAGCTTAACTGAACACTTCTTGTCTCTATCATCTTGGTTTCACCTTCCTACCAAATATTTAAAGAACAATTAATTCCAATACCATACGAACTCTCTAGAAAAATAGACAAATAAGTCCTACCAAATTCTTTTTATGAGTTAAATATTGTGCTATAATTAAACCATAAAGATTACACAGAGAAACTACAGATCAATTTAATGAATATTGATGCAAATTTTAAAAATAAAATATTAGTAAGGAGATTATAGAAATATAGTCCAAAGAACATACAATATGATCATATGAGATTATACTAGCTATAAAGGCTGGTTGAGCATTAAGAAAACTATCAGCATAAACGATCATATCAATATACAAAAGCAATACAAACAATATGATTAACTCAACATATACAGAAATTTTTTTGACAAAATACAATATGTATTCCCTTAAAAATGAGAGAAACCACAGGAATAAATGGAGCCATCCTTAAATGACAAGCAGGTATCTATCTTAAACCACCAATAAGCATTATCTGTAATGGGGATAAACTAGAAGCTTTTTCAATAAGATTGGAGTGAAGTATAAACGTCCATTATCATTTCTTTCATTCAATATTGTATTAGAAATACAGTTGAACCAGTAAGACAAGAAAAAGAGATTCAAAGAATTAGAATAGGTAATGAGAAAACAAAGATATCACTCTTTGCAGATTTTAGGATGGTATACGCGGGGAATCATGAAGAATCAATTTAAAAATTAAATAAAAAAATTAAAAATCAATTTAAAAAATAAACAAAATTGAAACCATTTACAACTTCAGCATAGTAAACCCTCAAAATTCACAGTATTTCCATTCTATTTCAATTCAATTCTATTCTATTTCAAAATTCATCAGTAATTCATCAGTATTTCATTGAAGTCTAGCAGGAAAGAGAAATTCGATTTAAAATAACTGCAGTCAATATAAAATATTTGTGAATCTACCTGCCAATGTAAAATTAGGAAGTGTATGAACACAATTACGAAACTATTTTCACACAAATAAGAACAGATATAAACAACTAATTGAAAAAATACTAGTTTCTCATATGTAGACTGAGCCAATATAATACAAATGACAATTCTACCTAAGTTAATTTATTTATTCAGTGTCATACCAATTAGAATTCAAAAAAATATTTTACAGAGTTAAATGAATAATAACAAAAGTTATCTGGAAGAACAAAAGGTCAAGAATATCAAAGGAAGCAATGATGTCCCTTTCTTTTCCAGTTACTCCTTCCCCCCATTCTTATGTGCTGCATCCAGAGGACAAAAATCACAATTAAGCCACAGAGTAAGTAGATGTCTTGAACTGAACTGATTAGAGAAGTAGAATTTTTCTTTCCCTACTCTCTTTTATCTTCCTCACTCTGAGAAATGGGTCTGGTGGTATTTGTTACATTCTGTATAATTAATTTTCTTCAGTTTCAAGTAACAGAGGTGATGTCTACAGGATCCCAAATGATAATCCTATTAGAACCAAGGCTGCAGACAAAGTAGAGCAGCCAGACAAAAGTAGAAGCCATGAGAATCAGGGTGCCTGGGACTTGAGCCTGAAGAACTTGAAGTTCTGGATATGGAACTGGGACTGTGCTGTATAGAAATTAAATAAGTTATAAATTCATTTTCCTTCTTCTCAGAGAATAAGGTAGTACAAAATGGGAGAAGGGGAGGAAGAATATGTCTATTGCATTTTGGGTAATTGTATTTTTGTGGTTATTCCTTTAGAAGCAAATATTTCTATGTAAGAGCTAAGTTTATCGTTACGGGCTAAATGAAACCAGGGGATAGGCTAAATTGCCTATCCCCTAAAATTGAGGGAATACTTTTAGAAAGAGGCTAGAGACACTTGTGGAGATCCTATCCACCTGCAAATCACTTTAAGGATACCAGGAGACCCTGGATTTAACAAAGTCTAACTTGTTCTTTAGGCAGTGAATGACAGGGTATTATAATGTTACTTGTCTTACTTTCAATTTTCTCATTTATAAAATGACAGTTTGATTAGATAATCCCTTAAGGCCATTCCAGCTCTGAATTCTATGGTTGAATCATATGTTGCAGGACAATAGATTCTGGCTCAACATAAGGAAGAAGTTCCAAATGATTAATGTTATATAAAAATGGAATTCACCGCCTTGAGAGATAATGAGTAAGCTGAGTAGAAATATTCACACATAGACTTAATTATATTTCCTCATCTGCAGGAAGTTGGGCTCACATGAAATTATCTAAAGGTCTCTCTCTCTTTTTTTATAAAACTTTTTACTTTTAAAACATATGCATAGTTTTCAACATCCTCTCCCCTAGATGGCAAGTAATTCAATATATGTTAAACATGTGCAATTCTTCTATACATATTTTCACAATAATTTTGCTGCATAAGAAAAATCAGATCAAAAAGGGGGAAGAAAAGAGAAAGAAAACAAAATGGAAGCAAACACAAAAGTGAAAATACTATGTTGTTAACCACACTCAGTCCCCACAATCCTCTCACTGGGTGCAGTGGCTCTCTCCATCACATAATCATTGGAACTGTCCTAAATCACCTTGCCCTTAAAAAAAGCCATGTTCATCAGAACTGATCATCATATAATCTGTTGCTGTGTACAGTGTTCTCTTGGTTCTACTCACTTCACATAGCATCAGTTCATGTAAGTCTCTCCAGGTCTTTCTGAAATCAATCTGCTGATCATTTCTAATATTCCATATCATTCATGTACTGTAACTTATTCAGCCATTCTCCAATTGGTGGGCATCCACTCAGTTTCCAATTCCTTGCAACTACCAAAAGGGCTGCTACAAACATTTTTGCACATGTGATATCCTAGGTTGTTGTGTGTGTGACCTTCTCCTCTCATCCTTCCCTATATCCAGAGACCTGAGAAGAGGCAAAGCATCTCTTTAGGAAAAAAGATTTGGCTTATGTCAGATTTTAGTGTTAGCTCTGTCAAAGATAAAAGTTAAGAATCCTCGTCTTGATGTTTCTTGGCCCTGGAATTCTGGAAGAGCTCTTATGTTGTCAGTTGAAGCTCTAGTATATCCTGTAACTGATTTCTTCAAAATTCGTCAAATATGAGGTCAGAGGTGCAGAACTAGTTATTTTTGGCATACTGTATTAGAAAAGGAAGGAATTTATGAAAGGAGGGACTGGTTCTTGAATCTTCTTTCACAACATGACCAAAGTGGAAATGTGTTTAACATGATTGTGCATAGATAATCTATATCATATTGTTTGCTCTTTTGAGGATAGGAGAGGGAAAATAGGGAGGGAGAAAAATTTGAAACTCAAAATTTTACAAAAATGAATTTTGAAAACTACATTTCCAGGGAAAATTGGCAAAAAAAATATTATTAAGTGAAAAAGAAAAAACATGTTACATAATAAACAATGTCTTATATTATGTCCTTGACTTTGATTACATGTGCCTTGTTGATGATCTGATGCCACCTGGCATTTCTGTCTTTCTTCACATCCAAATTGTACTTCATCTCCTCAGGAAGTCTTTTCTGACATTTCAATTCTAGCAACTTCCCTCTGTTAATTATTTCCTATTTATGCTTTATTTAGCTTGCTTGTCTATATTTGTTTGCTTGTTGTCTTTCCCATTAGATTGTGACCTCCTTGAAGAAAAGGACTGTCTTTTGCTTCTTTTTGTGTCATCAGTGCCTGGCACATAATAGGTGCTTAATGCATGTTTTTAAACTAACTATTCATGTAGGGATAATAACTGAACCCTAGGAGTTAATGAAGTTGTCAAGGGAAAGAGAAGGCTTAGAATATAGCATTGGGTGAATACTTTTGTTTAGGTGGCAGGAGAGAAGATGTTTCAGCAAAGCAGATTGAGAAGGAGCTGGGCTTGGAGTAAGAAACCTGAGCTCAAATCCAATCTCAAACACTTACTGTGTGATTCTGGACAAGTCATATAACTGCTGTCTATCTTAGTTTCCTTAATTGTAAAATGGAAATTATAATAGCACCTATCTTCAAGAGCTATCATGAGGATTAAATGAGAAAATATTTCAAAACCCTTAACATGGTGCCTGGTATATAGTAGATGCTTAATAAGTACCTATTTCCTTTCTTCTTTTTTCTTTACTTATGTTCCTGGGATTATCTGAATAACATTTAAAGATATTGCTATAAAGCACTTTTCATGAGTGCTATGTGGCTGATGTACAAGTTTATTCCTTTATTTGCAAATCTTGGTTTCTTGGCAACCAGATCAATTCATTGATGTGTTGGATCAACTAGGTCCCTCCTTCCTCAAGACTATTTCCTCATCTGACTGCTGGTCTACTATGCTATAGACTCTAGTCTCAAACATCTGGTGGTTCTTGTCTTTCATCCTTTCAAGTCTTACCAAGTCATAACCTCATCTACTCTGACTCCTATATTCATTTGTCTAAAAAGAAAAAAGAATAAAACCGAAAAATAGAAAGAGTAGTTACAAGTTTTCAAGACTTCAGGGTGAACCTGGTGGAGAGATGATGGTCAGTCGTATCACCTGCCACTTTTCTCCTCATGTGGCACTTTAGTCACGTCTGAATCTTTATGACCCCAATTCAGGTTTTCTTGGCAAAGATACTGAAGTGGTTTCCTTTTCCAGCTTATTTCACAGATGAGGAAACTGAGGTAAACAGGGTTAAATGACTCACCCAGGGTCAAAGAACTAGTAAGTGTCTGAGGCTGGATTTGAACTTAGGAAGATGAGCCTTCCTGGCTGTAGGCCTGGCTCTCTGGGCACTGTGGTGCTACTTCGTTATTCCTGGGATTTACTTTTCTCCTCATCTGCCAGTAATATGTGAATTCCAGGGAAGAGTTTTTATCACATAGGGAGAAGAAAGAAGGGCTGTGTTTAAGTGCAGACCTTAAGAGCTAAGAATTTGAGTCATACCAAAGAGGCAAGTATAACTTGAAAGAAGCCCTAAGCATTGTGACACTATTGCACAATTGTTGGCTGATACACATGAAAGCTGGGCCAAGGAATTGTTCTTCAGCATATGTAATGATCCTTGCTATTTAACAGGATCATGCTGCAAAGGCCATTCAATGGAATAACTTATTGTTAAATTTGAAAAATTACAAAAAATCCCAGATGGTAAGTTTTGCAATAATCAGAACCATGTCCTAGCTACACTTTATATCCTCCTTTGTGACTAGCATGGTACTTCATACATAGTAGGCACCTAGTAATTGTTGGCTAAATATATTGTTGAACAAGACAGAGAGACAATGGACTCTGTGGTCCAAAGGATCCTAAGTTCCTCTTTCAAACAAAAAATAAACATGCAAAGTATTGCCCAATATTGAAATATTGATTTCAATTAAATTAAATTGATTTTATTGAAAAATCTAACATGGAGCAGAGAACATGTCATTCATACAGTTGCCTGCAGGAAATAGTATGCAATGAAAATACAAGCTGTTCAGGTGAAGGAAAAACGTCTTCTCTATATATTTCAGCCTAACTGAATAAGAAACTGTTCTCATGTAGTTTCTTACTAAATGAACAGCATGGAAACAATGGAAAGCATCATAGTGTACTATAAAGTAAGAGACTTCGAATTCTGAGGTCAAGGAATTTATAGCTGGAAGGATTTGTAGAGCTTATCTAGTCTAATTCCCTTGTTTCAGTGAGATAAAGACACTTCAGCCTTGAAAGGGGAAAATGTGTTGCCCAGGATTATGTGTATAGTAAGCAGTAGAACTGGTTTCAGACCAGATGACACCAAATTCAGTATTTTTTAGGACACTCTGAATAAGTATAACTTGGGTTATAGTTTCTACTTGGATAATTATGGGCAATTTCACATCTTCTCTCTTAACTTCTATTTTCTCATCTGCAAAATGGGGATGTCTTACTATGCTATGCAAATTTTAAAGAATTACAGAAGCAGGCATTAAAATTTTTATTGTGCTGATTAAAAGAGAAAGGAATTTCTAGTTATTTCTTTTCTGTGTCCTAGCATCATAAAGAAAACATTAATAGCCTGTTCTTCCTAACTCTACAGGTAAGATTTAGCAGTTTCCCTTATGGTGAAGACCAAGTTTTCTTTTATTTTTCTTGGAAAGAAAAAATAGGAGAAGAGGAAATTTCAGTAATAGTGAATTCATGTGTTTATAGATCCATCATCTCTTCTATAGTACTAGGACAATTATCCTTCTGATTGATCTCCCTGTGTCTCATCTCTCCCTGCTCCAATCCATCCTTCTCTCAGCTGCCAAAATGATTTTCCCATTATTTGACCAAATTATATCATTCTGGACTCAATAAAATAGTGTTCTTACTACTGCTAGGAACAAATATGAAATATTCTACATGTCATTTAAAGCCCATAACAATTTGATCTTTAGCAACCTTTGTACCATCTCTAGATAGTGGGGGAACTCTGGGTAAGGTATAAGACTCTTTAGCCCAGAGTTCCCCTACTGTCTGCAGCCCTCTACATTAATATGTCCCTTTCTCTTCTCTCTCACTGTTACTACTCTGGTTCAGGCCCACATCATCATACACCTGTACTATTTTAGCAACCTGCTAGTAGATCTGCCTGTTTCAAGTCTCTCCCCAGTCCAATCCATCCTCCATTCAGCCACTAAAGTGATTTTTCTAAAGTGCAGGTCCGACTATGTCACTCACCTGCTCAGTAAGCACTAGTACCTTCCAATTGCCTACAGCACCAAATATGAAATCCTCTGATGAGTGTTCAAAATCAAACAAGACGCTCTGTCTCTTGGCTCTGGACATTTTCTCTGGCTATTTCCCATACCTGGAATGTTCTTCCTCATCATCTCAACCTATCTCCTTCCCTGGTTTCCTTCAAGTCCAAACTAAAATCTCAGGAGTCTTTTCCAGTTTCTTTTAATTCTAGTACCTTTTTTCTATTAATTGTATTCTACTTATCCCTATTATATCTTGCTTCGTATATATTTGCTTCCATATTGTCCTTTCCAATCTATCGTAAGCTTCCTGAGGACAGAGACTGTATTTTGTCTCTTTTTTGATTTCCCAGCGCTTAGCACAGTGCCTGGAACAAAGCAGTCACTTAATAAATGTTGACTGGCTGAATGTTGAAATGGAGGCTTTTTGCTTGGTGATACATTCACAAAGGCCTGCCAGCTTCAGCTGCTTCCTCTTTGCTTCATCTGGTAGTTATGCCATAGCTGGACAAAACTTGTTGGCTCCAGGGCTATTTAGGAACTGAGCGAAGTTCAGCCTCCGTCCTTGGAGATTGAAGTTGTGTAGAAAATAGTATCCCCAAGTGCTAGGGGTGGGGAGAGAGGGATGTTTGTACATCGATTCTTCCCATATGTTAGAAGTAAATATCCTTTTGTAAAAGCCAACATATATTAAGTAGTTAGATGGAACTGTGGGTCTAAATAGGGGCCCTTTAACAATGGTGCTAGAGCACAGGTGAGGGAGAAGTGGCACTTCCCAATCCTCAGAACACCCTCTGCAGCTCCAAGGGGCAGATTTTATCTAGCTAGGTCCAGGTGAAGTTGCATACTTCTTCTGGGCATCTCCTTGTCTGCCCGCTTGCCCTACAGGTATTTTTTCTCCCTGTTCTCATCTTTTCTGCCTTTTGCTCTGGGAACAATAATCATATCCATACATTAATATTGCTTCTAAACAGGACCTGATGACTGATTGTCCTAAGGCTACACTCCTCATTCCTGTCATTCTAGAGATCTAAACTCTCTTTGCTGGCCACTACTCCCTAATATATATTATCTCTCACTATTACAACATAAACTCATTAAAGTCAGAACTATTTCATTTGTATATTTGTACACCCAGTGCCCAGAACAGTGCCTGGCATATAATAGTAGCTTAATAAATGTAATGAAACCATGAAAGTACTTTTCAAACTTTAAAATGTTACATAAATGTCAGTTATTATTAACACATGCAGTTGGAGAACATAAATAATATTATCTTGTATTCTATCTATAGTGGCTTAAGTTATATAAAGCTCTAATCTTGTACTAGCTCCATGAAGAGGTAAGAGAAAAAGTATTCCCTTCATTTTACAGATCAGGAAATGAGGCTCAAATAGCCACATAGCATAAAGAACCAAATATTCTGGCATTAAAAATGTCAATTAAAGGAAGTTATGTTGCATGATCACATGTGTGCCTATATAATCTGTCTGTCTTATTTCTTATCCCCATCTATATTTCCAGTCTTAGGCCCACACTCCTCCATCACATTGAAGGGCTACATTGTCCCAGGCTTCTTGAGGAAAAAAGCTTTCTCAGGTATTTTTGAAGAAAATTGCCATCCTGAAAGCTAATATGAGTTTAGGTGCATAAATAAAAGTCGAGCCTCGAATGAGAGATGGACTAATGCCACTTTATACTTTACATATTGAGAACTGTGTGCAAGCCTAGGAATCACAGTTTGGAGGAAGACATTGGCATATTAGTGCATTTCGAGGGTGGATGAGGAGACTGGAAGACATTCCATGTGAGTAAATTAAAAGAAATGGGAATGTTTGTTCTGGAAAAGAGAAGAATTGGCCAGACCTGGTAGTGGTCTTTAAATATTTGAAAAACTTTTTTGTGCAACACTGATGACATTTGTTCTGTTTGGCCCCAGAGAGCAAAGTAAGGAGCAGTGTTGGGGTGCTGGACACCTAGAGGCAGATTTTACACAAGGGCAAGGAACCTCTTTTGTTCACCAGAACTAATTAGAGAGAGTGGGCTATTTCTGCAAATAATAATCAGAGATTCATAGACTTAGAATTGAAAGGGACCTCAGAAATATTTGAGTCCAATCCCCTCATTTTATAGAGAGGAGGAAACTGCAGTCCAGAGAAAGTCACTGACTTGCCTAGACTTCATAAGGAATAAGTGGAAGAGCTGAGATTCAAAAATGATGTTCTTTTCATGTCTCCATGCTTTCCATTACTGAATCTCATCAGAGGGGGTTGTTGGGATGTAGAAGGGGAATTAGTAGCCCAGTAGTCAAGCCACTTGGCCAACCAAGATCCAGAAAGTACTCATAGGGTCATAGGTTTAGGCCTGGAATGGATCTTAGCAAACATTTTGTTCAAGTTTCTCATTTTACAGATGAAGAGTACAAATGAATTGTCTAAAATCACACAGGTAGGAAATAGGTAAATAGGAATTTGGTCCTAAGTCTGCCATCACCATATTGTTTTCCCTCAGAAAGTGAAAGTGAACACTCATCCAAGAGCCTATTAGGAAAATTCCCTGTCTCAGGTAGGAAGCTGGCTTAGAAAGACATTGAGGTTTAAAATTTTCCAGGTTTAGTTTTCTAGGGAAAAAGGCACATTTTTTCCTTGAGTGTTTAATCCTTTCTTGAGCTCATCCCCTCACCTGATCTTAATACATAGCTGACATGGGTTTTCATTGGTTGTGCCATTAGTGCCGCATACTGGGGAAAAGATCAGATCATAGTACATTGGACAGTCTTATTATGCAGTTTCTCTCATCTTTGGCCAACAGAATATAACAAAATCACAGTACTTACTCTCAAATCATCTTTGGTTGTTTTAATGAAAAAAAAGAGAAGTCATTTAATGATTTCTGTAGTGAGCTTGATTCCTATTGACCCATTAATGAAAATATTTACTGAGGACTTAGCATACATAAAATAATATTCTATTGTTATTTCTATAAAGTTTTATTGTTTAAAAAACACTTCCC
The DNA here is from genome assembly GCF_016432865.1 of Antechinus flavipes. Classification (NCBI taxonomy): domain Eukaryota; kingdom Metazoa; phylum Chordata; class Mammalia; order Dasyuromorphia; family Dasyuridae; genus Antechinus; species Antechinus flavipes. The sequence goes on from NC_067399.1 coordinate 431,747,127, forward strand.
TCATGACAAGCCCACAAGGCAAAGAATGTGAATACAATTATCCCCATTTTTATAGGACAGAGAGATAAAGATTTTTTGAGTAAGTGTTGGATCTCAGGCAATATGATTTCAGGTGTGACACACTTTTGTCACTATAATATAATGACTAAGTCACCATTTTACTAATAGGGAAGGTCAGTGACTTATCTAAGATCATACATAGAAAGCTAGTGGCAGAAAAAGGACTCATACTTGCATTTTCTGATTTCTGGGCCACAGTTATATTCATTCTTCACCTGGATCTATATATCTGAGATTGAATAACTAGGGTAAGGCTGAAAATAAAAAGTTATTATTAATTTTTTATTTAATCACTGGTTCTTAAAAGGATCCAGTATTTAGATAGTGACCAGAAAATAGATGATGATTTTTTATTTCATTTAAAGGATTTGGAAATGAAAGAGCTAAACCAGATGTAGTTATATTCTGGTCCTAAATCTTCTGAGTCATTCTTCTCTCCCATTCATTCTTTTAATTTGTACCCCAGGACTGCCATCCTAACTCAATATCTCTTTAAAACCAGTAGAGTTGAGAGATTAGAATAGCAAGTAGTAGTGAGGACTGAGTAAATCACACTGACTCCGTCTTGTTTTGCAGTTCTAGAGTTAACTCAGTTCCATTGCTGTTCAGTTATGGGTTTAGTCCAATTTCTGTCTTGTGAGAAAACTTTATTCAATTGTAGGAATTGTGAGAAAATCTTATAACATTTTCTGAACCTATCCTTGTATGCCTGGGAAGCTGGAAAACCTCTACCTGCTGCTTAGAGACTTTAATCAACATTCTAGATTACACTGACCATAAAGTTATTTTGTCTTTGCTCATTCTACACCCCTTGATCCTCCCTGTCTTTACCTCTGTTTACTGGAGTTTCCCTAAATTTAAAACCAGTTAAATTGTTCTCTATTCCATAAAACCCTCCTTGATTCTTTCCAGAAGAAAGTAATCTCTCTCTCCTTTATCCTCCTGTAGTATTTTGGCTTTTCTTCTCTTATGACTTTGCTCATATCCTACTTAATATTCAAATTATATATGTCCATGTGCCTCTGTCACTTACTACCTGTATGACAATGTCTCTGGGTCTTAAGTTTCCTCATCTACAAAATGAAAAGATTGTACTAGACTGCCTCTAAGGCCCCTTCCTTTTCTATCTATGACTCATTATGACCTGTATTGATACTTAATGCATGTGTGTGATTGGATTAAAGTTTCTAGGTTTCCTTCAAGCTCTAGAGCCACAATTCTATGTACATGTCTTCTCTCTCTCTCCCTTCCCCCAGCACACAGACTATTATGAGCTTTTTGAGGCTAGGACCAGATGTTTTTATTAATTTTTTCATTTCCTCTATGGTATCTATTGCAGTGAAAGTGAAAAGGACACTAGCCCTGGTGTCAGAAGCTCTACCTGCCATGTAGCTGGTTGTGTGATCTTGGTCCAGCTACTTCCCTTCTCTCAATCTCAAGTTCCCAAAGTAAAACAGAAGGACTGAACTTCGTGTCCTCTAAGTCAGGTCCCTTCCAGCTCTGTGAGGGTGGTCAGAGGGTTAAACTAGAAGTACTGCTAGGGGTCAGTGAGGCAGAGCTGGGCAAAAACTGGTTCATGTCCTAGGAGGATAAACAATCTATGTTGTTCATAATTGAAGAGAAGTGGTGATGATTGGTGGGGAATGTGGCAACCTTCTAAGAATTGGTTATTCTTCTTCTCGGACTTAAGGCAGACTGACCTGGAATGTGGGGAGCTGCCCTGGGAGAGTTTAGTTGAAAGCAGTCCAGGAAAAGCTAACAAAGGTGAATTATAGCTCTTGTCAAGAGATTAGGGAAGCTAGCCTCTTGGGGAAGGGGACAGGCTCTTAAGTAACCTTCAGTTTTGTAAACAGACTCTATTCAGGTAAGAAGGGAGGTTTTTTTTTGTGTGGTGATTATTTTTGAGTTGATTTAAGTCTGGAAGAGACCTGAGCAATGTAAATCAAGTATGGTGAGGAGAAAGGACTTATAGTAAAAAGCAAAGAGGAAGAAGGAAAAGAATCATTAAGACTCAAAGACAAGAAATGAACCCAGGTCTTATAACTATGAAGCTGTGATTCCTCTGTGCTCTTAGAGGTTACTTTTGTCTGGCACTGAAATATGTTTTCTTACCACAAGATCATAAGTACATAGCATAAAGCACTTTTCTGATTTTACAGATGAGGAAACTGTGGTTTATGGAAGTGAAATGGCCTACAAATTTAGGATTTAGAGCACAATGAGAACTTAGAAATCCTCCTGTTCTGGGAGCTCCTTTTATAGAAGAGGAAACCTGGATTGGAGAGAAGTTAAATGACTTACACACAGCCAAACAGCTAAGACATTTTTAGAGCTGTATGACTAATTTTACTGATTCCAAGTTCAGTACTTTTTTTTTAATACACAACAAATTAGGATTTAATAATATAGCATTTATATAGCACTTTAAGGTTTTCAGAGCTCCTTACATATATTATCCCGTTTGACCTCACAACACCCTTGAGAGGTTGGTTGATGCTGTTATTATTTCTATATTACAGATGAGGAACCTGAAGAGGAGAGTCATGTAACTGTTAAATCCTATTTTGTGTGTGGATTTGTCTATAATAATCATCTGCAGAAGGAAAAAGTAAAAGTATAGTCTTCCTGACTAGTATCAGATACCCTTCTTGTAGTACTACTTTCCATTTTATTATTAAATTTTCTTTCTGCATAGATTTTAGACCTAAGACAACAGTTTTTGAGAAGGAAAGCTAGACTCTGTTTTGTCTAGGATTTCAGTTAGTAAAAGCTAATTTCTAAGGATGCCAAGGGATTGGAGAGTTCCAAAAAAGAACTCTGTTCTGGACAGGGGCATAGTTCTTCACCTAAGATCGAGAGAAGGTTAGAATGAGGAGGACCAGGCCAGATGCATCCATTATGATGGAGGAAGTGGATCTAATAGTAGGGGATGTACTGCTACTCTCTGAACACTTCATGCAAACTCTCTTGCTTTTTGTAGACCCTGAGAGCTGAAGTAAATTTGGATTTATTGAAGCTATTGGGGGGAGGTTGTGAAATATTATTCTACCTTTGTTATTGGCCCATTAGTGGGGAAGGGACAGCCCATGGGCTAAGCTCCAATTTAGCCCAAATCCTATGGAACATGCATGGGTAGTGAGCCAGTTATTTGCAATTGTATGTGGTTGGTGTTTATTCAGCCTTATGTTATTATGTGTTAATAACTCTGGCTAAAAATATTTTGGTGGTAGGAAAAAGAGAGATGAGAGCTCCATGTCCTCTGGTCAGACTACATTTGGAGAAATGGTGTCCAATACATTGCAGGGATAATGATGAAAAAACAATAATTCTAATTTCTGCACCGATTTAAGGCTGTCAAATCTTTTTTTTCTTAACAAAGTGGGTATTATATGGTCCCTATTTTACAGGTGAAGAAACCAGCACTTGCTCAGTCACATGGCTAGCAAGCATCAGAAGCAGAGTTTGGATCTAGGTCTCTTTGTTCTGAGAATGGTGTCTATGATTGGAGGAGGAGAGAGGAAAGAAGAATACACATTTATTTAGTGCCCACTATAGGCCAGGCAGTGCGAGAAGTACTTCTAGAAATATTATCTCATTTGACCTTCACGATAATCCCCCAAAATAAGAGCTAAAACGATCTTCATTTTACAGTTGGTGAAACTGAGTTGATGAAACCATTGCAGAGTTGAATAACTTTCCCAGAGTCACACAGTTTGTATGTATCCAAGACTAGATTTGAAGTCAGGTCTTCCTGATTCCAGCCAGCTCTCTATCCACTCTATCACCTAGTTGCTTCTGATGCCATGACTGTCTCTTCCTGTTGTGGTTCAAAGGAGACTCCAAAAAGTTTGGGGTTCCAAACTGATGTCAAGAGGTGTCTCAAAAGAATTTGCAAACTCAGACCCATCTCCAAGTCAAGGGACAAAGTTTGTTATAATTGTAACACTAGTTAAAGTGGGCTAAGTTCCAAAAGAATTTGGCAAAGAACGGGGAGCAAGATGGTAAATTTAGAGGAAAAAGAGAGATCAAGTGCTTCAGGGTACTGCTAGGCTAATTTTATGGCTTAGAAGCGGATTTGAGGAGTGGTCTGGCTTTCCCCTCATTATTGTCTCAGAAACTTTGTAATCACTGATCAAGAGTGTTATCTGAAAGTCATCAATGTTTATGGAACTACAACACTCCCAAGGGCAAGGGACCTTAGGGTTATTGACCAACAAATTGTTTTCTAATTGCCATCAATGTTGTGAAACTACAGCAATCCCAAGGCTAGGAAACCTTAGGGTTATCACTACATCTCCTCTAGAAACTAGGGAAAGAAATATATCATTTAAAACTACATCACTCCCAATGCCAGGCCACCTTAGGATTATTGCTACATCTCCCCTAAAATTTGCATCCCATCATTCCAACACAGACTCATTGCTTCTAGAGAGCTGGAGGACATTAGCTAAGTGAGGATCATACAGGGTTAGGTTGAAGTAATTGGGCAAATTTAACCTGGAAAAGGGAAGACTTAGTGTTGATACAATTGATCACTTTGTCATGTATCTGAAGTATTAAGGGCAGAGGGATCTAACTTTCTATTTGTCACGAGAAAGAACAGGAACCAATTATAAAGAGGCCCATTTCTCAACATTAGGAAAAGCATTGAGGACTATCTAAGGGACATAAAAGAAGGGTCCAGTTACTTGGAGGTCTATAGATCATCTGTGGATGATCATTTTCCAGGATTGATGTAGATAAGATATTTTAGATGAGATTCTCTCTTTAAGTTAGAATTTAGAACAGTTACCTTCTGACATAGGAATAGCTCTGGTTGCTGTCAAAGAAAGAGATAAATTTATGAACTTTCAGGATGAAATTAATGATGAATTAGGATTAATCCTGGGGAGAATATTTTAGTTATAATATTTCTGTTACAAATAATATAATTCCCATCCTTAGTAATGATATCTTTAATAATAATGCAATGAGTATTTGTATAATGCTGTAAGATTTGTAAAACACTTTACATATGTTTTTTTATTTGACATTTTCTATTATTAGCTTCATTTTTAGAGAGAAGGAAAAGTGAGGCTCAGGTTAAATGACTTGCCCAGGGTCACACAACTAGCAAATATCAAGAAGCAGCTTTTCAATTTAGGTCTTACTGGCTTTAGGTCTGGTATGTAAGGCCACTTTAAAACTCAGATCTTCCTGACTTCAGGGATAGAACTTTATCCACTGTGCTACCTAGATGTCTTTACTTGGTAATGGATAAATTGTCTTTGTCCAAAGACCTTATATATTCTGTCTATGAAATTCAGGATAAATTACTTAATTCCTCAATGCCCCAGGGAACTCATAATACTCCCAAGCCTTTCTGTTTTTCCCACGCAGACCCAATAAACCCCTGCAAATTACACATCTGGGTAGTTTTTGACCCTGAAAATTCTTTACATCTATGAAATAACTGGTTCAAACGTATATACATGCATACTTACATGGCACCCAATTAGGTACTAATCTGGTATCTTTGTTAACATTCTGATTCTTTTATATAATGAATGAATGCAGTCTTTCTAGGAAAGAGCACCTGCATGAACAATGGAAATTGTTTTTAACTTGACAAGTCTCAACAAGTCCAAGATTTCCATCCAATCTCCATTCTCCCTCTGCAGCATCTCAGTTATGATCAAATTTAAGAGTTGTTCTTAAAACAATATTGTCAATACTATATAGAGTGTTCTTTTGATTCTTCTCATTTTGTTCTTCATTGCTTTGTACAAGTCTATCCATGTTTTTCTAAGATCATCAAGCTCATTATTTCACCACAACCATATACCATAATTTACTTAGTCTTTCCACAATTGACAGGTATTGCTACAATTTTTAGTTCTCTGGCATCACATACACACACAAAAAGCTGCTTGACTAATTTCAATAGACTTGTGATGGAGAAATCCATTTGCATCCAGAAAGTAGACAGTGGTGATCAAATACGGATCACAACATAGCATTTTCACCTTTGTGTTGTTTCCTTGCCTTTTGTTTTCTATCTCATTTTTTTTCCTTTTTGATCTGATTTTTCTTGTGCATTATGATAAATGTGGAAATATGTGGAATAATTGTTATCTAGGAGAGATGGTAGGGAGAAGTGAGGGAGAAAAATTTGTAGCACAAGGTTTTGTAGGGGTGAATGTTGAAAACTATCTTTGCATGCTTTTTGAAAATAAAAAGCTATTTTAAGAAAAAGCTGCTAGAAATATTTTAGAATATAAGATGTCCTTTTTCATACTCCTCACTCTCTTTCATTTCTTATATCCATTCAGTTGTCAAATCCTGTTGATTTTATTTTTGTAATATTTCTTGTATACTCCCATTTCTCTCCTTTTATACTGCCAACCACACTGGTGCAAGTTATTACCTCATGCTTAGACAATTGCAATTGCTAGCCTGATGGTGAGTCTACTAGCCACAAGTGTCTCCTCACTCTAGTTCATCTTTCACTCAGTTGCAAAAATGATATTCCTAAATTCAGGGGTGACTATATCACCTTCATATTGTTGGGGTTCAAAGAAGACCCCAAAAAGTTAGAGATTCCAGACTGATGTCATGAGCTGTCTTAAAAGTATTTTCAAACTTGGCCCCATCTCCAAGCCAAGCACGAAGCTTATTATAATTGTAACACCCATTAAAGCAGTCTAAGTTCCAAAAGAATTTAGCAAACAACTAGGAGCAAGAAGATAAATTTATAGAAACAAGTTAGAGAAACCAGGTGCTTCATGTCACTGATAGACTGATTTCATGGTTTAGAGGTGGATTTGAGGAGTGGTTTAATATGCCTCTCATTATTGTCTCAGAAACTTTGTTATCACTGAACAACACATTCTTATCTGATAGCTATCAATGTTTGTGGAATTACAGCACTCCCAAGACCAAGGACCTCAGATTTATTGCTACACCTTTCCTAGAACATAAGAAAAGAAATATATCATTTTTTTAACTACATCATTCCCAAGGCCAGGTGGCTTTAGGGATTATTGCTATATTTCCCTTAGAAGTTGCACACCATCATTATATCAACTCCAGTGGCTCCTTATCACCTGCAGGATCAAATGGAAAATTCCTGTTTGACTTAGAAAGCCCATTATAACTTGAGCTTCTACCTACCTTTCCACTCTTCTTATGTCTTTGAAATTCAGTGACTCTGTGCCCCCACTCCCAACTTTCCCTACCTTTTTCTTGCACAAGATACTTCCCAATTTCTGGCATTTTTGCCTACTATTATTTAAGCCAGAAATTTCTCTTCCTTCTCATCTTGACCTTTTGGCTTCTTTCAAGTTCCAGCTAAAATCTCATCTTCTCCAAGAAGCTTTTCTTAATCTTCTTTAATATTCATGCCATTCCTCTTTTGATTGATTTATCCTAAACAACTCTTTTTTGTACATTGTTATCATTAAAGTTCCTTCAGGGCAGAGATTGCTTTTGTCCTTTCTTGGTATCTTCAGAGTTTAGCACAGTGCCTGGCATAAAATAGGCAATTAATTGTTGTTGTTTGTCCTGTTCTGGAAGAGGATCCTGTCATTAGGGAGTGATGCCATGACATGCAAGTGAATTGGATTTAAGGGTCGGAGGGCTGACATAAAATGGATACTTAATACTTGATTATTGACTGACTGAGGTCCAAAGAGGGACAAGTATTTCTGCAGGGTCATACAATTAATTAGTAAGAATGGAATTCCAACAGTTTTCCATTTTCAAATGTTGCACAGCACCCTTCTGCCTTCACAGTTCTTTTCTATGTCTTATTGATTTTAGTGGAATGAAAGTTTAACACAAGCCAATAGTTTTATGCAGAAGCTCCAAAACTGATGCCATTTTAAATGTAATTATCAGAAAGCTCTAGGAATGGAAGCAAAGTATTTGGAAGAAGTGATGGAGTAGTCATGCAAGTCTATGTCCAGGTTGGACCATATCTGGATTATTTTGTCCAATATGGACACCAATTTTAGAAAGGAATCTTTCTAAAGATTGACAAGTTAGAAAGCATTCTAAATATGGTAAACAGAATGGTGAAGAAAGTCTTTTCATAGTACATAAAAGGATCAGTAACATGTAGAATTCCTTTCACTCAGATACCTTCTGCATCTTGCTTCACTCCTCTAGATTTTCAGGATGCTACTTTCTTCTGGCCGTCCTCCTACTTATCTGACTCCTCCTTTATAGCTCACCTTTGCTAGATCTTCATCCAAATCACACCCATTAACCAAAACCCTCTCCTCTTTTCTCTCTATATTACTTCCCTGTGATCTCAGCAGCTGCTATGGATTTAATTATCATCCCTAGTCTTATAATTCTCAATATCCTAATCCAATACTGACTTGTCTATTGACTTTCAGTCTCATATCTCCTACTGCTTATTGGACATGCCAAACTGGATTCTAGTAGAAGTTTTAAGCTTAACATGTTCAAAGCTGAATTTATTTTGTTATCCCTTGCCCAATTCCTCTTTCTCTTCAAACATCCCTATTCATGTCCCCAGGCTTAAAATCTAAATATCATCCTTGCCAAGACCTGTCATTTTCACCTTTGCAACATCTCTCAAATATGCCCTCACCTCTGGGTTTGCCCTAGTACAGATCCTAAACATCTCACACCTTGACTGTTGTGATAGTCTATTGGTTGATATTCCAGTAGTTTCTCCTCATTTCATTTTATTATTCAACTGTCAAATTTTCCTAAATCACAAGTCTGACTATATGTTCCCCCCTTTACTCAATATACTCCAGTGACTCCCTATAATCTCTAGGACCAAATATGAAATCCTCTGGCATACAAAACTCTTCATAAATTAGCTCCCTTATACATTTCCAATTTTCTTTTGCCATACATTTTCCCCCAAACCCCCAATATGTATTCTTTAATTCAGTAATACTGGCCTCCTTACTTCTCCCTAAGCAATATATTCCATATCTTGGTTCTGGGCATTTTCTCTGACTGCCATTCTCCTCCCACCTTGGCCTGGAATTCTTTCCCTCTTCATTTATGCCCTTTAGTTTTTCTGATTTCTTTCAAGTCTCAGCACAAATCTCACCTTCTAAAGTAAGTTTCCAAATTCTATTAAATTTAATACCTTCCCTCTGTTGATTATTTTCTACTTGTGTGTGTGTCACACTGACTTACCCACATATGTGTGTGTGTATGTGTGTGTTTGTTTATATGCTGTTTCTTTTATTAAATTGTGAACACTTTGAGGGCAAGGACTGAATTTTCTCTTTCTTGAGTTCATAGCATAGTGCATAGCACATAATAAATGCTTATTGATTGACCTGAGAGAGGAGAGGAGAAGAGAGGAGAAGATGAGGGAGAGGAATTTGGGCATGATCCCTAACTCAAGATATCTGCATATTTCTCTTGGGTAAGAAGGGTTAATTTATTCTGGTTGGCCTCAGAGGTTATATTGAGGATTAGTAAGGGGAGATTATGGAAAGGCTGTTCTTGACTCAGTATAAGAAAGAACTTTCTAATACTTAAAATTGTCCCCAAATTGAATGGGGAGATGTTACTGGAGAAGTAAACCTAGGATGACTCCTTATCAGAAACAGTAAAGATGGGATTCATGATTTAGACTGAAGTTGGGCTATAAGATCTCTGAAAACTCTTTTAACTCTGAAAGGAAAGCTCCCCATTGCTAAAAGGGTTCTGTGGAGATGAAAATTTCAAGAATGAATAACATATCTAACTCATACTTATCAGACTGGCAAAGAAGACAAAAAAGATGAAAATTATTATAGAGGCTGTGGGGAAATGGGGACATATGCATTATGGGAACTATAAAATGACATAATGCAAATTAATTTTGAACTCTCCCCACCTCACATTCTAACCAATAATACCACTAGTATGCTGATATTTCCAAGAGATGAAAGAAGAAAAAAGTTAAGAATAATTACTATTATACTATTTTATTAATAACTTTATTTATTTGTGATTCATCCTTTTTCCTTTTATTATTGTCAAGATTTTTAATTTCTGAAAGTGAGGCAGTTTATAAGGGGTATAACTGAGTAAGGTTATCTACTCCCAGACACCAAAGCTTCTACTCTACCTTTGTTCATTTGTCCTTGTTACTCCCACTCGAGATTTGGGGTGACCTGCTCTAAAAAAGGGAAACCAACCCAATAAAAGCTAGATTAAGATGGCTTATGTATTTCTGGTCAACTTTGCTGGATGCAAGCTGGATTTCATTAAACCAGCAAACATTCCATTTTTTAAGTGCCAGAATAGTGGGGAGGATCAGCCACATTTGAATCATTTTTGCTAGTTGTAGATCCCTGAAGTCAATTTTCCTTCCTCCCAATGATGAAGTAATGAGGAACTATGAACTGTTGGCTCTCCTCCTCATCTAAATGTCCATCAGTTAGGGCTGTTTTACATATGCCAGGGAAACTCTACAAGATGTACTATCTAGCCAATCAGTATTAGATATGTGAAGCTATAAAACGCAAAGTTGGCACTCTTTGAATCTTTTGTCACAAAATCCCCAAAGGATTAAGACATCTTTATTACTGGATTGCATGTTCCTGCAAATAAAAGATATCTTGCTCAGATAATTTCCTCTGCTTGTCTTTTGTTAAATCTCAGCTTCTACAAGTCTCATACATACATACATACATATATACACACATAAATACTTAGATTTCAAATAATAGCTAATATTCATGTTGTGCTTACTATGTACCAGGCACTGTGCTAAAAATTTTAAAGATGTTATCTCATTTGAGCCTTATAACAATCTTTCCAGGAAGGTGCTATTATATTACTATTTTACATTTAAGGTGAGTCAAACAGATGTTAAGTGACTTGCTTAAGTTCACATAGCTACTAAGTGTTTGAGACTGGATTTGAATTCAAAGTTTAACTCAGGCTCAGCACTCTGTTGTCTATTGTGCCACCTACCTACCCCAAAGAGATTTTAAAAAAAAAAAAGAGGAAAAAATTATTATTAATACATAAACTTTTGGAGCAACTTTTAAAAATGTGTAGCTGCAAATAACTAGAAAGTAAGTGGGTGGAGACTGGTAACATGGCCATCAGTTAGGGAAGGGCTGAACAAATTATGATATTTCACTGAAATGAAGTGCTATTCTGATGCAAAAAATGACTAAAGAAGTTTGACATAAAATTAAGAGGATTTGTATAACTGAAACAGAATGAAATGAGCTGAATAAGAACAACTTGTACTATAGCAACATTGCAAAATACTTTTAAAATTCTTAAAAAAGCTGAACAATGCAATGATCAACCACAATTCCAGAGAACTCTTGATAAATGCTGCCTACCTCCAGCAGGGGGAGTGATGGACTAAATATATAGAATAAGACATTTTTGCACATGCTAAGCATGATTTGTTTTGTATAATTATGGAGACAAAGCATTAAGGATTATTTGTTGTAAGGATTCTTTTTTCTTTTCTTTTTTAATAAAGGAGGGATAGAGGTGAGAAAAGATAAATGCTTGATATATGAGAAAAATAAAATCATTAAATATACCAAAACATAATGGACAAGGACCAGGAGCAGGAGACATCCTGAGCTAAAAGTGAGATCAAAAGTGAGATTAAAAAGGAAGAGGAGAGAAAGTAGGAGATTATAGATCATAGGATTGAAGGCTGAAAGATTACTTAGAGACCATCCATTTTAACCTACTATTATTAAAGTTGAGGAAACTGAGTCCCAGAGAGGTTGATGTGGCAGGAGCAATGTTTCTAAAGCTCTGGCACGTAGCCAGCTTTTTTTTTTTTAGAGCCCTACTTCATAGAGGTTGGGCTAATTGCTTTCCCTTATGAGACTTGATTTTTTAAGGTGAAAAGCTTATATCTATGACATGACTTCCATGATATGAGTTTCTAGTTACTGGAGTACAAAAGGCTGCAAAGATCTGGAGTTCTGGACTACTTGGAGACTACTGACTAGTAGTGGTAAGTTGATCTCAACTGAATCAATGGATGTCTTCACTCTCTATGTTGAGCAACATTTTTTTTCTTTTTCTTTTTTTTTAGTAAAGCTTTTTAATTTTCAAAAGATATGCATGGATAATTTTTCAACATTAATCCTTGCAAAATCTTGTATTCAATTTTCTCCCTCCTTCCTGTGACTCCCTCCCTTAGAAGGCAAGCAATCCAATATATGGTAAACATGGTAAAAATATATGTTAAATCCAATATATGTATATATGTTTATACAATTATCTTGCTGCACAAGAAAAATAAAATAAAAATGAAAAGCAATAAGAAAGAAAATAAAATGCAAGCAAACAAAAGCAAAAAAATAGTGAAAATGTTATGTTGTGATCTACACTCAGTTCCTACAGTCCTCTCTCTGGGTGTAGATGGCTCGCTGGATCACTGAACAGTTGGAAATAGTTTGAATCATCTCATTGTTCAAGAGAGCCACATCCAACAGAAATGATCATTGTATAATCTTATTGTTGCTATATACAATGATCTTCTCATTCTGCTCATTTCACTTAGCATCAGTTCATATAAGTCTCTTTAGGCCTCCCTGAAATCATCTCACTGATCTTTTCTTATAGAACAATAATATTCTATAACATTCAACAATTCTCCATCTGATGGGCATCCACTCAGTTTCTGTTTTCTTGCTACTACAAAAAGGGTTGCCACAAACATTTTTGTATTGTAGATCCTTTTTCTTTAAGATCTCGTTGGAATATAAGCCCAATAGAAATACTGCTGGATCAAAGGGTATGCACAGTCTAATAACCCTATGGACATAGTTTTGAATTGTCCTCCAGAATAGTTGGATCACTTTACAACTCCAGCAGCACTATATTAGTGTCCCAATTTCCCCCATTCACTCCAACATTCATCATTGTCTTTCCTGTCATCTTAGCCAATCTGAGAGATGCATAGTGGTACCTCAGAGTTGTATTAATTTCTCTCATCAATAGTGATTTAGAGTACATTTTCATATGATTAAAAATGGTTTTGATTTCTTCCTTTGAAAATTGTTCATATCTTTGACCATTTATCAATTGAAGAATGGCTAGAATTCTTATATATTTGAGTTATTTCTCTATTTTAGAAATCAGAACCTTTGAATGTAAAAATGTTTTCCCAGCTTATTGCTTCACTTCTAATCTTGTCTGCATTAGTTTTGTTTGTACAAAAACTTTTTAACATAATATAATCAAAATTATCTATTTTTTATTCAATAATAATTTCTAGTTCTTCTTTGGCCACAAATTCCTTCCTTCTCAACAGATCTGAGAGGTAAACTTTATTCTCCTAATTTGCTTATAGCATCATTCTATATGTCTAAATCATGAATCCATTTTGATCTTATCTTGGTATAAGGTATTAAGTGTGAGTCAATGCCTAATTTCTACCTAGTTTACAGTTTTCTCAGTAGTTTTTGTGAAATAGTGAGTTTTTATCCCCAAAGCTGGGAATTGGGATTTGGTGTCAAACACTAGATTACTGCAGTCATTGACTATTTTGTCCTGTGAACCAATATATTCCATTGATCTCCTACTCTATTTCTTAGTCAGAACCAAGTGGTTTTGATGACCACTGCTTTATAATATAGTTTTAGATTTGGAATAGATAGGTCACCTTCATTGGCATTTTTTTTTTTATTAATTCCCTTGAAATTCTTGAGCTTTTGTTCTTCTAGAGGAACTTTGTTATTATTTTTTCTAGATTTGTAAAATAATTTCTTGGGAGTTTGATTGGCTTGGTACTAAATAAGTAGCTTAATTTAACTAGTATTATCATTTTTATGATATTCCCTTGGCTTACTCATGAGCACTTGATATTTTTCCAATTGATTAGATCTGACTTTATTTGTGTGGAAAGTGTTTTGTAGTCTTGTTCATATAGTTCCTGACTTTGCTTTGACAAGCAGACTCCCAAATAGTTTCTATTATCTACAGTTATTTTAAATGGAATTTCTCTTTGTATCCCTTGCCGTTCAACTTTGTTGGTAATATATAAAAATGCTAATGATTTATGTGGATTTACTTTGTATCTTGCAACTTTGCTAAAGTTGTCAATTTTTTCTAGTAGTTTTTTAGTTGATTCTCTAGGATTCTCTAAGTATACCATCATATCATCTACAAAGAGTGATATTGGTTTCCTCATTATTTAATATAATTCCTTTAATCTCTTTTTCTTCTCTTCTAGCCAAAGCTAACATTTAAAATACAATATTGAATAGTAATGGTGATAGTAGTCAACTTTGTTTCACCCTTGATCTTATTGGGAATGATTCTAGTTTGTCCCCATTATCATATGATGCTTGCTGGTGGTTTTAAATAGATGATACTGATCATTTTAAGGGAACTCCATTTATTCCTATACTCTCTCATGTTTTTAATAGAAATGGATTTTAAATTTGATTGAATGCTTTTTCTACATTTATTGAAATAATCATATGATTTTTGTTAGTATGGTTATTGATATAGTCAATTATGCTAATAGTTTTCCTAATATTGAACCAGCCCTGCATTCCTGGTATAAATCCTAATTGGTCATAGTATATTATCCTGAAAGTGACATTCTGTAATCTCATTGCTAATATTTTATTTAAGATTTTTGCATCGATATTCATTAGGGAAATTGATCTATACTTTTCTTTCTCTGCTTTTACCCTACCTGGTTTAAGTATCAGCACCATATCTGTGTCACAAAAGGAATTTGGTAGCATTCCTTCTTTCCCTCTTTTTTCAAATAGTTTGCATAGAATTGGAAGTAATTATTCTTTAAATGTTTGGTAGAATTCACATGTAAATCCATCTGGCCCTGGAGATTTTATCTTAATCAGTTGATTAATAGATTGTTCTATTTATTTTTCTAAAATGAGACTATAAAAGTAATTTATTTCCTCTTCTGTTAGTCTAGGCATTCTATATTTTTGTAGGTAATCCTCCATTTCACTTAGATCATCATCTTTTTTTTACATATAGTTGGGCAAAATCACTCATAATTATTGCTCTAATTTCCTCTTCATTGGTGGCAAATTCTTCCTTTTCATTTTTGAGGCTAACAATTTGACTTTTTTCCTTTTTCTAATTAAATCAACTAAAGGTTTATCTATTTGGTTGGTTTTTTCCATAAAATCAACTTATTTATTAATTCAATAATTTTCTTTCAATTTTATTAATCTCCCCTTTTATTTTCAGAATTTTAAATTTAGTATTTAATTAGGGGCTTTTAATTTGTTCTTCTTCTAGCTTTTTTAGTTGCAAACCCAATTCATGGATCTTTTCTTTCTCCATTTTATGTATGTAAATATCTAGCTATATAAAATTTCCTCTAATAATTGCTTTGGCTGCACTTTATAGATTTTGGTGTATTGTCTCATTGTTGTCATTCTCTTGGATGAAATTATTTATTGTGTTTATGATTTATTGTTTCACCCACTCATTCTTTTAAAAAAATTTTTTTATTATAGCTTTTTATTTACAAGTTATATGCATGGGTAACTTTACAGCATTGACAATTGCCAAACCTTTTGTCCCAATTTTTCCCCTCCTTCCCTCCACCCACTCTCTCAGATGGCAGGTTGACCAATACATGTTAAATATGTTAAAATATAAATTAAATACAATATAAGTATACATGTCCAAACAGTTATTTTGCTGCACAAAAAGTATCAGACTTTGAAATAGTGTACAATTAGCCTGTGAAGGAAATAAAAAATGCAGGCAGACAAAAATATAGGAATTTCACCCACTCATTCTTTAGGATTAGATTAGTTAGTTTTTAATTAATTTTTGGTCTATTTTCCCTTGGCCTTTTATTGCATATAATTTTTATTGTATCATGATCTGAAAATTCATTTATTATTTCTGCCTTTATGCATTTGATTTTGAGAGTTTTATGTCCTAATATATGATCAATTTTTATATGGGCTCCATGTATTGTCAAGAAAAGATATATTCCTTTCTATCTCTATTCAATTTTCTCCAAAGGCCTACCCTCTCTAAATTTTCTAGGATTCTATTTGCCTCTCTTTAACGTCTTTCTTATTTATTTTATTGGTCAATTTATCTAATTCTGAGAGAGCAATGTTGAAATCTCCCACTAGTATAGTTTTTCTGTCTAATTCTTCTTGTAGCTCTCTTAACTTCTCCTCTAGGAAGCTGGATATTATACCACTTGGTGAATATATGTTTAGTATTGATATTATTTCATTATCTCTGGTATCATTAAGTAGAAAGTAATTTCTTTCCTTTTCTCTTTTAATTAGATCTATTTTTGCTTTTGCTTGATCTGAGATCAGGATTGTTACCCCTGCTTTTTTTTTTTTTTAACCTCAGCTGAAGCATAACAGATTGCACTCCAGCCTTTTATCTTTACTCTAAATGTATTGCTCTGCTTTAAATGAGTTTCCTGTTAACAGCAAGTTGTAGGATTTTGACTTTTAATCCAGTCTGCTTTCTATTTCTGTTTTATGGGAGAGTATCACATTGATAGATAAATTACTATCTCTGAATTTCCTGCCATCTTGTTTACCCCCAATTATATTTTTTTCTCTTCCCTTTCCTCCTTTTTCTTCTCCCCAGTATTTTGTCATTGATCATCTCCTCTCTCAAACAGACCTCCCCTTTTGCAGCCCCTTCTTTTTATACCTTTTCATTTCTACTCTTCTCCTTTCTATTAGCCTCCCACTTTCCATTCCCCCATGCCCTTTCACTTTTCCATAGGGTGAAACAAGTTTCTCTGTGAAGCTAAATGTGTCTGATATTCTCTCTTTGAGCCAATTCTGATGATATTAAGATTTGCAATGCTCATCTCCCTCCCCTCTTTCTCTTCATTGCAGTAGGTCTTTTTTGGCCTCCTCATGAGATGTAATTTACCCCATTTTAACTTCATTTTCCTCTTCTTCCAGTAGAATCATTTTCCTTCCTCTAACTTCTTTTTAAAATCATCACAATAAAATCAAATTATAAATGCAACCTGTAAGTATACCCATAACAGAGATACATATCTCAAGAGTTAAGCATATCATCTCCCCATATAGGGATATAAGCTTTTTACCTTTTAAAAGAAGGTTGATTTTTCTTTCCTTTTTATCTTTTTATTCTTCTCTTGAGTTCTGTATTTGAAGATCAAATTTTCTATTCAGTGGTGATCTTTTCATCAGAAATAGATGAAATTCACCAGTTTCATTAAATGTCCATCTTTTTCCCTAAAAGATGATGCTCAAGTTTGCTGGATAGTTAATTCATGAGCAATTTAATTTCCTTTGTTCGTCAGAAAATCAGATTACATTCCCTTTGATCTTTTAAAGCAGAAGCTGCTAGGTCCTGGGTAATCCTGATTGTGGCTCCTCGATATTTGAATTGTTTCCTTCTAGCTGCTTGCAATATTTTCTCCTAGATTTGATAATTCTAAAATTTAGCTACAATGTTCCTTGGAATTTTCATTTTGAGGTCTCTTTCAGGGAGTGATCAGTGAATTCTTTCAATGGCTATTTTACCTTCTAGTTCTAGGATATCCAGGCAGTTTTCCTTGATGATTTCCTGAAATATGATGTCTAGGTTATTTTTTTTTTTCCTCATGATTTTAAGGAAGTTCAATAATTCTTAGACTGTCTTTTCTAGATCTATTTTCTAGGTCAGTTTTTTTTTCCAATGAGACATTTTGCTTTTTTTTTTTTTTTTTTGGTTTTGTTTGATTCTTGAAGTTTCATTCATTCATTCAGTTCCAGTTGTTCAATTCTAATATTTAGCAAATTTTCAGTTAGCTTGTTTATCTCCTTTTGCATTTGGCCAATTGGATTTTTATATGAAGTGTTTTGTTCATTGAATTTTTTTTTTCCATTTCACAGATTTTGTTTTTCAATGAACTGGTTTCTTTTTCTTATCTATTTTGTAAGGAGTTCTATGCTTTTTCCATTTCATTAAGTCTATTTTTTAAGGAATTTTCTTCAGATAATTTCTGGTTTTCTTTTTTCATACCCTTTTTCAAAGATCTCATTTCATTTCCTTATTTTTCTTCTAATTCTCTATTAAGTTCTATTTTGAATTCTTCCAAAAGAGCCTTATGAAACGGAGACCAACTCATACCATCCTTTCAGGTTTCAGTTGGTGTTTATTTGCCTTTAGGATCCTCAGGATTTGAAGTCTTTTCTCTTTCTTCATAAAAGCTATTTATGGTCAGAATACTTTTTGCTTTTTTGTTCTTTTTTTTTTTTTTTCCAAAGATTGAGTTCTGCTTTTAAGGCAAAGGGGTAACAGTTGTTTTAGTTTGTCCTGGGACAGTTCTGCTGACTGACTTCTGGGGCTGGGTAAATGGAGCCATATCCTATGTTCTTTGGGGGCTCAGAGGCTCACAATTTGCCTTTTGTATTTGCTTTCAGGTGTCTTGCAGTAAACCTGTTTAACCACTGGCTTACAATCAGGACAGAGTAGCCTAAGAGTCTCATAGTAGATTTCCCTGTGTGGAATGCCACAACATTCTGGCTCTCCACACCAGCTCCTTGCCCCAGGCTTCCTGCACTATGGTCTGGGTGGCAGCCTCTCCTCTTGCCTGATTGAAACAGACCTTTTCTGAAGTTCTTCCAAAGTATCTTCTTCTGGAAATTTGTTGTACTCCAAATATGTGTGGCTTCAGCCACTCCAAAATCAGTTCAGAGGCTTAATCTGCTGTTAGTTTGAGGAAACTTGGAGGAGGACACATTTGTTTGCTCTCCACCATCTTGGGTCCACGACATTTTGTTCCTTATGACTAAATAACCTCCCCCTCTCCTCCTTTGATAATTATTGAATGAGCATCTCATTCATTCCACTGTTATTGTTGTTCAGATGCTTCAGTCATGTCCTACACTTCATGACATCCTTTTTAGGTTTTTTTGGCAAAGCTATTGGAGTGATTTGCCATTTTCATCTCCAGATCATTTTACACTTGAGGAAACTAAGACAAACAGAGTTAAGTGACTTGTTCAGGGTGTCATAGCTAGTAAGTATCTGAGGATGGATTTGAACTTAAGGAGATGAGTCTTTCTGACTCCAGGCTTATCTGACTCTGGGGCTCTACCTAATTGTCCGTTCATTCCACTATCATATCTAAATTACCAGGAGTTAACTTAGTCAAACCTAGCTAGTAATTCCTCAGTAATAAGAAGGAGAGAAGGGAATTCATGAATTTGGAAGATTGAGTTTCTTATGTGAGGAACTATCAGAAGATCAGTATCACAGGATAGCAGAATAAAAAGAGGGGATAAATGTATAAAAAGACTGAGAAATGGGACAGGATTAAGTTATAAAGGACTTTAAACGTCAAATGGTGGATTTTATATGTGATCTAGGAGGTGATATGGGACCAATGAAGTTTATTGAAGAGTAGAGGGGTGATGTGATCAGACCTGAGCTTTAGGAAAATCATTTTGACAGCTGAGTAGAAGATGGCTTGGATTAAGCTGATGCTTGAGGCTGACAAACCATTGAGAAGGTTACTACAATAATCTCAGGTATGAAGTGATGAGGGCCTATACTGAGATGTATCAAAGGCAGTGTCAAATGAGAGAAAAAAAGAAGATTAAGAGCTATGGTGTAAGATCCTTAGCTACATCTATTCCCAGAATAAAAACAATCCTGGATATGTGAACTTCTGAGTACACTTTGGATAAGCAAATGAATATAAGTGTTCTATCAGAAACTCTGCTTACAGAAATTGTTTTCCAATAGGAATTAGGCTTTAAAGAAAATAAAGATTTCAGTAAGTAAGGGCATGGGAGTAGTAGTTTCAGGGATTGGCCTTGAAAATTTCAGGTATATAGGAGAGGACAGTGCAAGAATGGAAATTAGAAAGTCATTTAGGCTGAAACAAAGTATATGTTGGTGAGGGAGAAGTAGTAGGAAATGAACTCAGAAAAGTAACCTTAACCATTAAGCTAAGAGGTTTGTATTTTATTTTATAGGCAATGGGAGATGGTGCAGGGAGCTGGGATGAGTATTTGGGCTTGAGCAAACATCCAGAGAAATATATTCTGAAGCCTATAAGAAATCTAGCAATGAGTATGAGTGAGCATGAGCCAAAAAGGAACAAGAGAAAGATGATTAGAAGTGGGGTGAGTGTTGAAGCCAACAAAGAGAATAGTTAATATCCCCATGAAGAAGATTGATTTGAGGAGCTGAGTTTATATTTAACTTAAAAGTAATTTTTTAAAAAAGGGGATACTGCTAGGCTAACAGAGGCATTTACAAACCTTTCCTTAACAGGTGTCTTAGTTCTTTCAGTGGCTGTGGAGTTTGTCACTTTTGAAACTGTTTTGCCACTTGGTTCAGGCATACTTTATTTATACTTCTTCATATGGTACCCAAACTCACATGACTTTTATCATAGGCATAAAGGTAATATATTATTTAATGAAGTCTTTATCTGAGCATAAAAATCACAGATGGAGGCAGAAGATTCTAGGTCTTACATGAAAAATTTATATGCAGGACAAAGTTTATATATATGGGGGAACCCTGAAACTGTCTTTGACTTTTGGGGTGAACCATGAAACTCTCCTGCAGGGACCCACCCTTGGGACAGTTAATTGGTTTCATTAAGATTGGCCCAGGACCACTCCCTACTTAGCTCAAACTTAAGTGATCTCATTCAATTGAAAATCTAGGCCTGGGGGGCAATGACAACATTAGAATAATTTCATTCAATTGAAACTTCAGTCTCAGATTTCCTACTAAAGAGCAATTTGGGGCTCATTTCTTTCCAGAGGCCTGAAGTAGGAATCGTGCCATGCCAAGGGACCTCTCTCCCCTTGGCACAGCTGCCTTCCAGGATCCTTCCCTGCTGTGAAGAGACATTCTCTTCTCAGTGATAAACCTTTTGTTATCTCTCTGCCAGGATTTCTCTGCTAAGACCATTTTTTCTCTATGCCAGGACTTTGTTACTGGGAACTCAGTCTTCCTCGAAAAAGGTGGCTTATGTAGTGCCAACAATAAACTTCCTTTTTGCCAGTCTAATATTTCGGGTTTGTGAATTCTTTCATTTTGGACCTGTGCTGACCAAAAAGGGGTTCCCACAACTATCTGCACTGCCACTAATAGCATCATTTGGTTCCCTGACCTCATCATAATTAATATATATATATATATATAAACTTGTGGATAATCTTTATAAATGCTAAGGATATTTGGATATTATTACTAACAATTATAAATCTGAATTTATGAAAATTTAATTATGAGATGAGAAAAATAAATCTGAATATAAATCTAAATCTGGCCTTAAGGCAAAGTTCTAATCCCTTATTATTATTATGGTAAATTATATAACATAACAGGAGAAGATAATTTGTTAATTGGCATTAAGAAGCTACTCCCTGAGGTAAATAGGGAATAGCACAGATAGGATCATCTTAATCTTAAGTGGGTATTTTGTTTTTAAATAGGCCTTTTGTTCAAGTGAACTTTTGATTTCAGCCCAACCCCAGGGGGAGGACTCTGAAACCTTCCCATTTTTAAAATTCAAGTCTCTACTAAAACAGATTATACCTTATTTTGGCCTTCTCAGCCCAGCCCAGCCTTCATGCCATAAATAACCCAAAGTATGGCTAAGACATTTAAAATCATTATCTCCATTCAGTCTGGTATACTTAATCTTCAGGATGGGTGAAGAAAATTAATCATACTCTCTCCAGGTCAATTGTTTTCTCAACCACTTCTTTTGCCAGGCAATTAGGATTAAGTGACTTGTCCAGGGTCACATAACTAGTAAGACTTCAGTGACTGAGGCTGGATTTGAACTCAGGTCCTTCTGCCTTCAAAGCCAGTGCTCTATTCACTGTGCCATCTAGCTGCCCCTCTCCCACACTTCTTGAAACATTTTTTTTCTGCCACTTTAGTCATATATCCCAAGGACTAGGGCTCTACTTTTAGTGCTATCCAGCTCTCTCTGCTCCAACTTGAGCTCCCACTAGTAGGGAACAACTCTTTGTTTAGGCTAAAGGATCTCTGTAAGATGGACCTTTTCTTTCTATTTCTGAAGGCTCTATCAAGAAAAATGTCTTCAATTGAAGACCTTCCTCAACTAGTCATCTTTTCTACCTAATATCTAACTCTCATTTTCAATGAGATATTGTCCCTAACCCCTGCTTGCTCGATTTGTTTCTTCTGGATTTTGGTCAATTCATCTTCTAGTGATGTTTAGCACTAAAATTCTGTATCAACTAGCATCAGGGATCTTAATCCCAAGAACCCACTGGATATTGCTTCAATCAGCTTCTGGCCCCTCAAACTACCATCCATCCCCTTCAGAGGGATCTCTGTAAGAGGGATCTTACAAGTCTGTAAGGCAGACTTGGCTCTATGCCCACTTCCAGCAGGAAGTTGTTTTAGAAAATGACATCATTATCCCATACCCCAAAAGAGTTTGGAACCCATTTGTTTTATGAAGGAACTGATTGATGAAGTGAATGGATACTAGCAAAATATTAACCAGTGTCTTAAGTGGGTTCCAGAGAGGAGTGAGTTGACCCTATAGAATTAATTTGTATAAACATTATCATGTATCAATAGAACTGGCCTGTACTGATCTCCATTGTCATGCTGTTGTGAGAACTAGATGAGGTTTAGTTTTCACAAAATGACATGATTAGGGCAAAAAGGAAAAGGAATTTATATAGAGAAGTCATAAATTAGAATAAGAAACATGCTATTAGCTGCAGGAGAAGTGTATATACACCCAAATAAAGTAAATGCCTAGGGGGAATGTAATTAGGGATAGAGACTCACATGGAGAAATTAGGCTCTCTGGATAGGCTGTAACCTCTGGAGTACTCAGCCAATGAGGAATTAGAGGAGGGATTGATCTATATCCAAATAAAGTACATGTTGATGAAAGATGTAATCAGAGTTTGGGAATTAGGTGCTCCGGATAGGCTGTAACTATTGTAGTACTTAGTCAATGGGGAATCAAGGCAGGGACTTATATTTGGGGATCAGGGTATAAAAAGAAATGCTCAGATGATTCTAAAGTATGACAGTTTCTGAATAAAATCATGAGTAAAAATCCTTTCCTGATTTCATCAGCAGGATTTTAGAGTTCTTGGTAAAATATTTGTCTCTTGCACTCTGGTAACCACTTTATAATGCTATTAGTGTCACCACACTTTGACCTGGGTTTATCTCTTGTTTCTATAATACTTCCTCCCCACTGACACTGTATTTTACTTCTGGCTTCTGGTCACTTGTTGTCTCTGGATTTATCATCTAAAGAAGTCTTGAAAACCTCTGCCTCTTTATGTATGACTGCCTCTCACTTCTTTTCTTTAGGAGAAAGAAAGATGGTAAGATGGCAGAGCAAGTCAGAAAGTTCTCTAGATTTCCCCCACAAACAGAAAAAAAAAATGCACTTCAAGGCAAACATGGACCTGTGAAAAACAAATAATACTTGGAGCAGAATAGCGGTCCTACTGGGACAACCAAAGACCTAAAGAAAGACCCCAGGATGGGTTGTTTAACCAGTATGAAGTGTCAACACCTACAGGTTAGCTCTGCAGAAACAGCAAGCTTGGAGCCCTGGGGCTGGCTGGGTTCCATGGGAGCCTCAGTCAGAACCAAAAGAACTTCTGTCTCCCTGACAACAGACAGTGTGGAGAGTCGGGGGTCTGAGTCCAGGAAGATAGAGAGAACCCCTGCTGATTATGATTGATAGACCAGCTCTGCTGCTAAAATGTAGTGCTGGGTGAGAAGAAACCAGCATACCTGGTGAATGTAAAAGCAGTGGAAAGGAAGGCTACTGGCTGCAGCCATTTAAAGGAGGGTGGAGCTTTTGGTTGGAGTTTCAGATTAGAGTGAGAACTGAAGTGAAGCTAGGAGCATCATCCTCTAGGGTTAGAGGTGCTTATATTGATAGTTCTCACTAAAAAAACAAAACAAAAACAACAAAAAAAAGGAACAGGCAAAGAAGAAAGAACCTAAAATTGTATGTATTATAGAAATGTATTATTGGAGTAGGGAAGACTGGGGGTTCATCTTTAGAAGAGAACAGTGAAATTAAAAAAAATCCTCTTCTACACCAAAGAGTAACATTAAATGGCTAACTACCCAGAAAGAATTTATAGAAGAACTCAAAAAAGGCTTCAAAAATCAAATAAAAGAGATTGAGAAAATACTTTAAAAACCTAAAAACAAAGAAACAAAAAAAAATCTAAAAGAAATGAGATTATGGAAAAAAAAGTTAATCAAATAGAAAAGGAGATACAGAATCTTAAAGAAGAAAATAATTTTTTGAAAATTAAAATTGGGCATGGAAGACAATAAAGCTATATAAGACTAAGAGATAACAAAACAAAATACATGAAGAATGGAAAAATTAGAGAGATGTGAAACAAGAAAACCAACAGATATGGAAAACAGATCAAGAAGAGAAAACATAAGAAGAATTGGACTATCTGAAAGCTGTGACCAAAATAAAAGAACCTTTACATAATAATGCAAGAAATAATCAATGAAAATTGTCCTGAAAAGATAGAATAAAAGATGAATGTAGAAATAGAAAAAAATCCACTGATCACCACCTCAAAGAAATTCTACATGAAAACAGAATATTATTATTATTTATTGTAACAAAAGACTTCATTAATATAAAAAGCATACTGTAATAAGCTTTTTTTTATTATGACTTTTTATTTACAAGATATATGCACGGGTAATTTTTCAGCATTGATCCTTGCAAAACCTTCTGTTCTAACTTTTCTCCTCCTTCCCCCACCCCCTCTCCTAGATGGCAGGTAGACCCATACATGTTAAATATGTTAAAGTATATGTTAAATACAATATACATATACATATCCATATAGCTATTTTTCTGCACAAGAAAAATTGGACTTAGAAAGAAGGTAAAAATAACCTAAGAAGGAAATAAAAAATGGAAGCAGACAAAAACAGAGGGAGTGGAAATGCTATGTTGTGGTCCATACTCATTTCCCATAGTTCTATTGCTGGGTGTAGCTAGTTCTCTTTATTATTGAACAAATATAACTGATTTGGTTCATCTCATTGTTGAAGAGAGCCATGTCCATCAGAACTGATGATCCTTTAGTATTGTTGTTGACGTATATAATGATCTTCTGCTCCTGCTCATTTCACTCAGCATCAATTCATGTAAGTCTCTTCAGGCCTCAGAATAGTATAATTGACAAATTTCACAAACCCCAGATTAAAAAGACATTTTTGCAAGAAATAAAAAACCCCAAACAAACCCCCCAAACCAAAAATCCAATTCAGATATCTTGGAACTACAGAATTGTATTGGATTTAACAACAACTATAACACACAACAGGCAACTCACAGCCGAGCAGACTGGGTGGGGGTTATGGAGGAGTGGGGGTGGGGTGGGGGGTGTGTGATCTCTGCAGGGAGAGCTTTGCTATAGGATTGGATACTTTGCCTTGTCAGCAAGTCAGCATAGAAGCAGAGAAGCAAAAAACACAGGGAGTGAAGAATACAACCTTAAACAGCTGGAGTCTCTCTGGACCTGGCCACCCCTACCCCACAGTGTCTCAGCACGCTCTCAGAGTCTCAGAGTGCAGGTGCAGCACAGTTATCGCTGTCCTGTTAGGGCCTCACTGCCCCCCACAATCTATAGAGGAAGCTCAGTAACACCACTCAGCCCAAAAAAGAAAGCAGATTCCTTTTGGGTTTTTTTCTTCTTTTTTTCTTTGCTAGTTTGTCTTTGATTCTTCTCTGACAAAAATCGAAACGGACCTTAACCACTGACAGCTTCTATAGGGATAGAGAGCAGACTCTAAACCCTGAGGAGACTAAAAACAGACTGTCTCCAGGTGAATCCCCAAAGTAGGAGATTATCTGGTCCTCAGCACAGATGAATCTCATAGAAGAAATTAAAAAGGCTTTCACAAGAGTGCTAGAAGAAAAATGGGAAAAGGAGAGGGAGGCTTGGAAAGAGAGTCTGGAGAAGTCATCCCACTCATTTAAAGACAGAGTGGATAAAGAAAGCAAATCCTTGAAAAATAGAATTAGTTAACTGGAAACAGAAAATAGCTCTCTAAAAAAATAAAATTGGTGAAATGGAAAAAAAAAATTCCATAGAACAAAACAACTCACTTAAAAACTCAATTGGACAATTAGAAAAAGATATTTTAAAAAGTGAGTGAAGAAAATACTTCATTACAAATCAGAATTGAACAAATGGAATTGAATGACTCGAGGAGACAAGAAGAATAAGTCAAGCAAAACCAAAAAAATCAAACAATGGGGAAAAAATGTGAAATACCTTCTTGGGAAAACAATAGACCTGGAAAATAGATCTAGGAGAGACAATCTGAGAATTATTGGACTCCTAGAAAAATATGATGAAAAAAAAAGAGCCTGGATACTATTTTCCAGGAAATTATCAAAGAGAACTGCCCAGACGTCATAAAAACAGAGGGTAAAATAGACATTGAAAGAATTCATCAATCACCTACTGAAAGGGATCCTAAAATCAAAACACCAAGAAATATAGTGGCCAAATGCCAGACCCCCTCAGATGAAGGAAAAAATACTGCAAGCGGCTAGAAAAACCCAATTCAAATATAGAGGAGCCACAATAAGGATTACCCAGGATCTAGCAGCATCCACATTAAAAGATCGAAGGGCTTGGAATATGATATTCCGAAAGGCTAAGGAACTTGGTGTGTAACCAAAAATAACTTACCCAGACAGAATGAGCATCTTTTTCCAGGGAAGAAGATGGATATTCAACGAAATAAGCAAATTTCACCTATTTTTGATGAAAATCCAGAACTTAACAAAAAGTTTGATCTACAAATATAGAACTCAAGAGAAACCTAAAAAGGTAATAAGAAATCTTGGGAACTATATTTCTGCTAGAAAGATGTATAAAGAATACATGTATACCTTGTTCTAGAAACTAGAGGTGGAAAGGACATTGTACCAGAAAAAGATAAAGTGGGGGTACTACATTTCATGAAGAGGCAAAGGAAACCTATTATATCTGAGACAAAGAATGGAGGGGGGTGAATATAGTGGGTATTTTACTGCCATGAGAATTGGCTTTAAGATAAAAATTTTAGACATATTCAATTTATAGTGAAACTTCTCCCACATCATTGAAAAGTGGAAAGGGAAAAATGAAAAGGGAAGGAATAAGTTAAGCACAAGGGAAAATGGAAACTATGAGGAAAAAGAGTAAGATGGTGGAGGAACTCTAAAGTGGGGAGAGGGATACTAAAAAGGGAGGGCTGTGAGAAGCAAGTGGTGCTCACAAATTTAATACTGGGGAGGAGGGTAAGGGGTAAAGAAGGACGAAAAACAACAGCTATAACAAACGATTTCAAGTCCTGGAATAATATATATTGACAATCAAAAGAATTAGTTATTCAGCCAAAAATATCATATCCAGCAAAACTAGCCATAATATTGAACAAAAAAAAAATGGACCTTCTAACATCTTGCCAATTTTTAGGACTTTTGTCTCAACAAAACCCAAACTTAATAGAAAATTTAACATTTTAGAGTCAACATCAAAGATGTATTTCAAGGAACTCAACAAGGACAAATTATGTTGTTTTTTTTTTTTCATGGAAATGTATACTATATGTTTAAGATTGAAAACAGTAATTGGGTAACTCAAAAGAAAGATTGGGGCAGAGCAGAGTATGATCTGACTCCAAAAAGCAAAGTTGTCTAGGCCAAGGTAAAAATAGAAATTACATTACATGAATAGAGAATACATTGCAGAGGAAGAACCTATATGGAAGCATTAGAGGAGTGAGGATGGCTGGTAGTTCTGAAAAACTGATCATATCGGGAATGGGTTAAATAGGGAATAATACATAAATATACCACAAAGGATATAATACCTTGCAAAATCTATTAAAAAAATAAGGGCGGGAGGCAATAGGGTAAGATATCATATAGAAATATGTATAGATTTATATCAGTGAGACAAGGTTATATAGATTAATAGGAAAGGGACAAAGTGAGAGGGAAAAGATAGGAGGAAAAGATAAGAGAAGGATCCATTGATGGGGGCAGGTTAAGTAATAAGAAGGTAAGTGGGGGGTGTAGAATTAAAATAGAAGAGTTAGCATGGATAGGAAATAAGAGATTTACACAAACATAATAACAAGGATCAGGACTAAAATTTATCAGAATATTATGTTGTAATTCATACACTGTCCCCACAGTCTTTTCTCTGAGTGCAGATGGTTCTCTTAATCACAAGACCATTGGAACCGGCCTGAATCACTTTGCTGTTGAAAAGAGGCCCCTCTGTCACAATTGATCATTGTATAATCTTGCTATTTCTGTTCTTATTTGAATATCAAAATTTATTTTAAGCTCTTCCATTGCCTGAGACCAATTCTTATTTTTTCTTGTAGTCTTTGGATATAGGAATTTTGACTTTATTATCATCTTCTAAGTGGGTATTTTGATCTTCCTTGTCACCATAGTAACTTTCTATGATCAGAATCTTTTTCTGTTGTTTGCTCATTTTTTTAGCCTGTTACTTGACTTTTAATTTTTCTCTCCTTTTATTCTTCACACTTTGCTTCATGTTATTCTGCTTTTCCTTTATGTCTCCCCATCTCTGTCCTTTTCCTTCATAAGATTTCAACCCCTATTTTGCTTTTTTTTTTTTTTGTTTGTTTGTTTTTTGTTATGACTGGGAAAGATTCCTGGATATGAACTCAGAAATCCAATTACCTGGATGTGATTATCTTCACAGGTATGACTCTGGGTATTTCTCCTAATCTCTTATCCTAAAAAGCCCTTCCTATAAACAACAGCTATAACTGTTGTTATAACTGTCCTATAACAGTTATAACTGTCCTATAAAATAGAGATAACACTACTCCAATTGCTTCCTCACTGGACTGCAATTAGAAGCTTTAAAACCCTTAAATGCTACATCATATTCTTTATTATTGATATAATCCTTCAATGGATCTGTGATCATGTTTGGCACTCATACTTCACTTGATGTATCTTGAATCTTCTATTGACTTCTAATTTTCCTGTCTCACTAATTTGGAAATTCTCCATAAGTACTTTTAATTCAATAGACAAGAAATTTCTTTTGATTCTTTATCTTCAGGGTACCAGCTATAGGACTTGACATGAGGGGAAGCTGTTTCTCACTCTTACTTCATGACTTACTTCTTCCTTTTCTGATATTTTCATAGTTTTAGAGTATGGACCAAGTGGAAATATAGTCATATTGATGATAGGCGTCATTAGTAATATTTTTAGTGCCTACAGAGATTGATTGTTTTTTTAATTTGTGAAAGAACACTAAATGATGTCTCCAAAATTTAATAATACACATAATTTTATTTTATTTTTAAATTATAGCCTTTTATTTTCAAAACATTTTAATCACCTTTGCAAAACCTTATGTTCCAATTTTTTTCTCTTCCTTTTCTTTCATTCTCTTCCCTAGCTAGCAAATAATCCAATGTTAAACATGAACAATTCTTCTGTACATATTTCCATATCAATCATGTTACACAAGAAAAATCAGATCAAAAAGGAAAAATATGAGAAAGAAAACAAAAAAACAAGCAAACAAGAAAAAAGGTGAAAATACTATGCGCTGTGATCCACACTTAGTACCCACAGTCCTCCATTTGGATGAAGATGGCTCTAGTTATCACAAGTCCATTAGAATTGGCATGAATCACCTCATTGTTGAAAAGAGTTACCTCCATTAGAATTGATTATTCCATAATCTTGTTATTTCTGTGTACAGTGTTCTCTTGTTTCTACTCACTTCATTTAGCATCATTCGTGGAGATCTCTTCAGGATTTTCTGAAATCATCCTGCTGATCATTTCTAATGGAACAATAATATTCCATAACATTCATATACCAAAAGTTATTCAGTCATTTCCTAACTGATGGACATCCATTCAGTTTCTAATTCTTTGACACTACTGCAAACATTTTTGCACATGTGGGTCCTTTTCCCTTTTTTATGCTCTCTTTGTGATACAGGTCCAATAGAGACACTGCTAGATCAAAGGATATGCATAGTTTGATTACCCTTTGGGCATAGTTTCATAATGTTCGCCAGAATGATTGGATCAGTTCACAACTCCACCAATAATGTATTAATGTCCCAGTTCTATCACATCCCCTTCACGATTCATCATTATCTTTTTCTGTCATCTTGACCAGTCTGAGAGATGTGCAGTGATACCTCAGAGTTGTCTTAATTTGTATTTCTTTAATTAATAGTGATTTGAAGTATTTTTTTTCAAATGACTAGAAATGGTTTTAATTTTTTTCATCTGAAAATTGTTTATATCTTTTGACTATTTATCAATTGGAAAATGAGTTGGAGTTTTATAAATTTGAGACAATTGTCTATATATTTTAGAAATGTGGCTTTTATCAGAGCCCTGGGATGTAAAAATTTTCCTCTAGTTTTCTGTTTCTATTCTAATCTTGTCTGCATTGGTTTTAGTTTGTTAAAAACAAACAAACAAAAAATCCCCCCAAAAAATCCATTTTTGTTTAAGATAATACAAATTATCCATTTTGCATTTCAAAAATTCCTTCCTTCTCCACAGAGCTGAGAGGTAAACTCTCTTGTTCTCTTAATTTGCTTATTGCATCACCTTTTATGTCAAAATCATGAACTCATTTCAATCTTATATAAGAATAGGTTATTAGGTATTGGTCAGTGCCTAATTTCTGCCACACTATTTTTCAATTTCCCAGAAATTTCTGTTAAATAGTGAGTTCTTATCTCAGAAGTGGTGTTTTGGGCTTTAATATGCACTAGATTACTATAGTCATTGACAATTGTGTCTTGTGAACCTAATCTATTCAACTGATCAACTACTTTGTTTCTTATTCAGTCACAAAATGGTTTTGATGAGTGTCACTTTATAATATAGCTTTAGATGTGGTCAGCTAAGCCATCTTCCTTTTCATTTTTTTCCCATTAATTCCTTTGAAAATTCTTGACCTTTTATTCTTCCAAATGAATTCTGGTATTATATTTTTCTAATTGTATAAAGTAATTTCCTCTTAGTTTGATTGATAAGACATTGAATAAACAGATTAATTTAGGTAGAATTTTCATTTTTATTCTATTAGCTTGGTCAATCTATGAGCACTTGATATTCTTCAAGTTTTTTAGATCTAACTTTATTTGTGTAAAAAGTGTCTTGTTATTGTGTTCATATAGTTCTTGGCTTTGTTTTTTCAGGTAGACTCCCAAATATTTTATGTTTCTTCAGTTTATTTAACTAGGATTTCTTTTTCTATCTCTTGCTGCGAGGTTAGAAATGCCAAATGTGGGTTTATTTTTACCTTAGTTAATTGTTCCTAGTAGTTTTTTTTTTTTTTTGGTTGATTCTCTAGGATTCTCTAAATATATCATCAAATCAATTTACAGAGTGATAGTTTTGTTTCCTCATTAGCTACTCTTAATTACTTCATTTTTTTCTTCTCTTTTTGCCAAAGTTAACATTTCTAGTACAACACTGAATAATAATGATGCTATTGCACAATCTTTTTTCACCTCTGATCTTATTAGGAATGCTTCTAGTTTATCCCCATTACATATAATGCTTGCTGGCGGTTTTAGATAGATGCTACTTATTGTAAGGAAAACGTCATTTATTCCTACTTCCTCTAGTATTTTTCAGGTACTTTATCTGCATCTATTGAGATACTCATATGATTTCTATTATTTTGCTTATTGATATGATTAATTATGCTAATAGTTTTCCTAATATTAAACCAGCCCTGCATTTCTGGTATAAATCCCACTTGACTATAATGTATTATCTTGGTGATAAATTGCTATAATCTCTTTGCTAATATTTTATTTAAGATTTTTGCATCAATTTTATTAAGGAAATTGGTCTATAGTTTCTTTTCTCTGTTTTGGCCCTTCCTGGTATTGACATAAGTATCATATCTTTGTGAAAAAAAGGAATTTAATAAAACGTCTTACCCTATTTTTCCAAGTGGTTTATATAGTATTGGAATTAAATGTTTGGTAGAAATCACATGTAAATCCATCTGGTCCTGGAGTTTTTTCTTAGGGAATTCATTGATGGCTCATTCAATTTCTTTTTCCTAAATGGAAATATTTAAGTATTTTATTTCCTCATCAATAAATCTGGGCAATCTATATTTTTATAAATATTCATCCATTTCACTTAGATTATGAAATCTATTAGCATTATGCAACATAACTCCTACTTATTTCTTCAATTTTCTCTTTATTGGTGGTAAGTTCACCCTTTTCATTTTTGTTACTGGTAATTTCAAATTCTTCTTTTCTTTTTTTAATCAAATAGTTATGTTTATTGTTTTTCCCCATTAAAATGAATTCTTAATTTTGTTTATTAATTCATTTTCTTATTTTCAATTTTATTAATATTTCAATTCATTTTCAGTATTTCTAGCTTGATATTTAATTATTTTTAAAAATTTTTAGCTTTTTTGTTCTTGTTTCATCCCCAATTCATTGATTTTCTCGTTTTCTTTTTTATTCATATAAGTATCTAGAAATATAAAATTTCCCCTAAGAATACCGCTGACTGTATTCCATAAATTTTGGTATGTTGCCTCATTATTGTTATTCTCTTGGTTAAAACTATCAATTGTTTCTATGATTCACCCATTTATTCTTTAGAATTGAATTAAGTAGTTTCCAATTAATTTTTGGTCTAATTTTTCATGGCCTTTTATTATATGTAATTTTTATTGCATCATGATCTGAAAAGGATCTATTTATTATTTCTTTCTGCATTTGATTGTGAGGTTTTCTAATAAAAGGGAAATTTTTGTGTAGGTGTTATGTACTACTAAGAAAAAAAAAGATATTTTCCTTTCTATCCCCATTCAGTTTTCTCCAAAGGTCTATCATCCCTAACTTTTCTAAAATCCTCTTCACCTTTTTAACTTCTTGTTTATTTTGTCCTTAGATTTTATCTAGTTCTGATAGTGGGAGTTTGAGATCCTTCACTGATATAGTTTTATTATCTATTTCTTCTTGTAACTTACTTAACTTCTCCTGTAAGAATCTGGATGCTATACTATTTAGTGCAAATATGTGTGATATTGAAATTATTTCATTATCTATGGTACCCTTTAGCAAAATGTAGTTTCCTTCCTTATCTATTTTAATTAGATCTATTTTTGCTTTTGCTTGATCTGAGAGCAGCATTGCTACTCCTGCTTTTTTTAAATTTAATTTTAGTTGAAGCACAATATATTCAGCTCCACTCTTTTATCTTTACTCTGTATGTATCTCTCTGGTTCAAATGTGATTCTTGAGTACACAATCTCTGCTAGGATTCTGGCTTTTAATCCAATATGTTATCTGCTTCCATTTTGTGGGAATGTTCATTCATTCACGTCCATCAGTAAGATTAATAACTCTGTATTTCCTGCCATCCTATTTTTCTCAGCTATATTTTTCTCTCCCCTTCACCCTTTCCCTCCTCATCCTTGTTTTCATTCTGACCACCACCTCCATCAATCTGTCCTCTCCTTTTTCATCCTCCCCTTTCTCCTTCTACTTCTGTTTTTCCTTCTATTAGCCTCTCCTTCCCTCCCCCTTCCCCCTTTACTCTCCTGCTTCCCTATAGTGTAAGACAAGTTTCTATATCAGACTAAATGTGTATGATATTCCTTTTCTCTGAGCCAAATCTGATGAAATTAAGGGTTCAAAAATACCTATCCTGCTTTGTTACTCTCCTCAACTGTAAGGTCTTTTGTAGCTCTTTATGTGACATAATTTAACCCCCTTCCCCTTTTACCTCCTCTTTCCTCTTCTTCTAGTACAATACCTTTTCCACCCCAATTTCTTTTTTATGTTAATCACATTAAAGTCAACTTATATCTATGTCCTCTAAGTATACTTCTTTTAACTTCTCTGACAAAGATACAGTTCTCAAGAGTTACAAATAATATCTTCCCATGCAGGGATGTAAACATTTTAGCTTTTAAAAAGCATGGTTTTGGGGACAGCTAGATGGCACAATGGATAGAGCATCAACCCTGGAGTCAGGAGGATCTGAGTTCAAATAACAACAACCAAGAATAATGACAATCACTACCAGAACAAAACTTTTTTTTTTTTTTTTCCTTTTCCTTTTCTATTTACCTTGTTTGCTTTTCTTGTCTTGTCTTTGGAGATCAAATTTCTGTTCAGGTTTGGTCTTTTCATCAGAAATGATTGAAAATCCTTCATTTCTTTGAATGTCTATCTTTCCCCCTGAAGGATAATGCTTAATTTTGCTGGGTAATTGATTCTTAATTGTAATCCAAGCTTCTTTGCCTTTCAGTATATCATATTCCAGGCTCTTTGATCTTTTAATATGGAAGTTTTTTAGAACCTGGGGTGGTTCCTTGATATTTGAATTGTTTCTCTCTGGCTGCTTCTAGTATTTTATCCTTGATCTGATAATTCTAGAACTTAACTATAATATTCCTTGGATTTTTTATTTTGGGATTTTTTTCAGAAAGGTCTTTTCCAGGAGGTAATGGGTGGATTCTTGTAATGATTATTTTGATTCTGGTTCTAAAATATCAGGGTAGTTTTACTTAATGATTTCTTGAAAGATGTTGTCCAGCCTCTTTTTTTTTTTCCTTCAGGGCATTCAGCAAGTCCAATAATTCTTAGATTGTCTCTCCTGTCCCTTTCTCTCTATTTTCAAATATTTTTCAATGAGATAATTTACATTTTTTCCTATTTTTCCATGTTTTTGGTTTTGTTTGACTGACTCCTTGGTGTCTCATCGGGTCATTCAATTCCATTTGTCCAATTTACTCCTTTTCCTTACCCCCAAATTCCTCTTTGTTCCCACATCTCTTAGCAGTTAAGAGAAGAATTATTTTTTTCCCATTCTTTATCTATTTATTTAATTCTTATTTCCCCATTCTTTTGCAGTTGAGTAGTCAAGTAGAAATCCCTTTCATCTCACCTTCAACTTACTTTATTAATATTTAAAATTTCATTTTCTGTGCCTTTTAAAGAAAACAAATGATTTCTTCCTCTAATTTTCTTCATTATTTAACTCCCTTGGTATCTATTCCAGATTTATATTCTTTGAATCATGATTTCCAGTTTTTTTTTTTTGTCTCCACATTCCACATGGATTTAAGATTTCTAAGACATCTTGAATTCCTTTTTTTTTTTTTAGAAGGTTTTAGATTAATGTTTCTTTTCTACTGTTCTTCATTCTTAGAAATAACAATTGCTGGAGGGTAAGCCAGGATGATGGAAAAAACAGAGGGTTTTTCTGAGTAACTGCTGTTTTGGGATCTCTCACCCTGCAGGTGGGGATCAAACAACTAATCAGAAGATTCAAATCATGTCTGAAATAGCAGAAGTATTCTCTTTCTGTTAGGACTGAGCAGGAGCTTACCCTCAGACTGAGGTTGCAGTTCTGAGAGGCAGTTCCAGGGCAAGAAAGAGCAATAATACACCAGAACTTGTAGGGGCAGTAGATCACATATCAGGGACTCTCATCATAGTTCCAAGGCAGAAAAAAATGCTTGAAGTCATTCACAGACTAGAGAGCAGGCCAGGGAAGTAGTAAGAAGTAGTAAGCACACCTCTTCCCTTACATCATAAAACCTTGGAGGAATTGAAAACTTACAAGTCCTCAAAAGTATCTCTGAAAAGAGCTGCAGATAATCCCTTGAAGCTTGGGACATTTTGCCCTCAATGTGGAAGCAGAATCCCACTTTAACAAAGAGTTAAAAAGTCAAGAAAATAGTGTACAAAAATGAGCAAAAAGAAAAAAAAAAATGACCATAGAAAGTTGTTAGTGTGAAAGGAAGATCAAAACATATATTAAGAAGACAACAAAGTCAAAGCTTTTAGACTTAAAACTCCAAGAAAAAATGTAAATATTCTCAGGCCTTAGAAGAGCTTAATAAGAATTTTGAAAATCAAATAAGCGAAGAAGAGGAAAAATTTGGAAAATGAGAGTGTTAAAGGAGACACAAAAAATTACTGAAGAAAAAACACCTTTAAAAATATACTAGGCTGAGAATGAGTGGATGGATGCCCATCAGTTGGAGAATGGCTGAATAAGCTGAACAATACTAAATAAATATAAATAACATTCTTCCAAATGATGAATAAGTTATGGTATATGAATGCTATGGAATATTGTTGTTCTATAAGAAACAATCAGCAGGAATGATTTCAGAGAGACCTGGAGAGGCTTGCATGAACTGATGCTAAGTGAAATGAGCAGAACCATGAGATCATTGTACACAACAACAACAATATTATACAATGATCGATTCTGATGGATGTGGCTCTCTTCAAAAATGAGATGATTTGGAGCAGTTCCAATGGTCTTGTGAACAAAAGAGCCATCTACTTCCAAAGAAAGGACTGTGGGAACTAAGTGTGGTTCACAACATAGCATTCTTACTTTTATTGTTGTTCTTCATCATTTTCTTTTCTGGGTTGATTTGATTTTTCTTGTACAGCAAGATAATTGTATAAATATGTATGCATATATTGGTTTTAATATATATTTTTACCATGTTTAATATATATTGGACTACTTGCCACCTAGGAGAGAGGGGGTGGGAGAATGGGAGGAACTGGAATGCAAGATTTTGCAAGGACTAATGTAGAATTATCCAAGCATATGCTTGAAAAAATAAAAAGCTTTGATAAAAAAAAAATACTAGGCTAAATGGTGAAAGAGGTACAAACATTTAATGTGAAGTAGAATGCCTTGAAAAGCAAAATTGGCCAAAAGGGGAAAAAAAAAAGGTATATAAAAGTTCATTGAAAAGAAGAACTTCTTAAAAAGCAGAATTCACCAAACAGAAAAAAAGACTTAAGAATTCCTTAAGAAAAGAATTCCTTAAAAAGTAGAATTAATCAAATGGAAAAGGAGGAACAAAATCTCATTGGAAAATATAATTGCTTAAAAATTAGAATTGAGGAAGTGGAAGCTAATGATTTCAAAAAACAACAACACTTCTGCCCCTCCAAAAAAATAGAAAACAATGTGAAACAACTCACTGAAAAAACAACTGATTGGAAAATAGATCCAGGAGCGATAACTTAAAAATTATTGATCTATCTGAAAGTCATGATCAAAATGAAGAGTCTGGACATCATTTTTTCTAGAAATTATCAAGGAAACCACCCAGATATTCTGGAACCAGAGGGTAAAATAGAGGCAAAGTGAAATGAGTAGAACTAGGAGGACTTTATACACAGTGACATAATTTTTTAAGTTGATCAACTGTGAATGACTCACCTATTCTCAGAAATAGAATGATCCAAAATAATTCTGAAGGAGTTATGGTGAAAAATGCTATCCATTCCCAGAGAAAGAACTGCTGGCATGTCTCAGTACATATCAAAGCACACTTTTAAAATTTTATTTTTTAAAATTTTTTTTCCTAGGTTAACTTTTACAGTGTGACTAATATATAAATATGTTTTGGATATATATATATATATATTTATCCAAAACATATATACATACATATATACATACAAAACATATATATATATATATATATATAAACTTTATCAAATTGCTTGCCTTCTCAATGTGGCAGTATGGAGGGAGGGAGAGAAATTTGAATGAAAAATATCCAAAACAAATGTTAAAAGTTTTTTTTGGGGGCATGTAATTGGGGGAAAATACAATACTAAATAAATATAAATAAAAATTCTTCCAAATGATGAATAAGTTTTGCCTCAAGGTAGAAATTTTCCATTGTCTTTGACTATAGGAGTTCATCATAACAATATTCTAGGCAACAAATAGGTATAATTCTAGCCTACTACCTCCTATTTTTGAAGACAGCAGAGTAGCTAAGTGTGTGACTCTACCTTCTGCTAAATCTTCCTTTGTAATGTCGTGAATAGCTCTCTAGAAGACCTTGAAACCAGCCTGAGTTCTCTATCTTAGTGGAGTAGTGATGAAGGCAGGACAGCCACCATGAGGCTAGTCAAACATGGAGTCTGAAGTCTGGAATCTGGAGTTTCAAGTCTTCTCTGTATCTGTGGCTGAGAGAAAACTCTGTGTCTGTGATTTCCTTAAATATCTCAGTATGTTTATATTACTACAACACATTGAGCATGTACAACCATTACATCACATTAAATATAAGTTTAGAGAACCATTATCTCACACTGAGTAGGTGTTTAACTATAAGCACCATGCTGTCCTTGACTCAAATATACCTGACTTCTCAGGAAGGGAGGTGAAAACCCCAAAAGGGAGGTGATGATACTCTCCTTGACTTCTTAGGAAGGGAGGTTAGAACACCAAAAAGGGAGGGGTGATAACACCCTCCCTGATGTCTCTGGAAGGGAGATGAAAACACCAAAGAGAAATGGGGAGTCAAACCAACTATTGTTAGCAGGTTTCCTCTGGGCTGAAATTGAAACAGGTAAACATAAATCCATAAACATGGGAGGTATTACACAAGCACATGGTAATATAACTCAGGCTAGCGGTAATGTAACAAACAACATGAATCAACATAGTGATATAACAAACAATATGAATATACATGTCCATAAGTCCTAGAAGGAGGGTATATGAATAACAATCACACATACACCTCCTTCAGCAGCCAAGAGATAGTCTAAGACCAATCTATTGTCCATTACTTCACATTTCAGAGAATCCAATGATCCTTGCTAGTTTTAAAGTCCTGCAACGATCTTATCAACAATTTTTGATGTTCATGAGTCAATTGCCATAAATGCAATGCTCTTTCAGTGGTGGGCAAGTCAGTGATGTTTCTTGGGTCTTCTTCATTTCAAGGATCTTCTCCATCTCTCTCTAATGGACAAGGTAAATATGGCTTATTGGCACCCATCTGATTCCTTCTTCATCTGTAGAGATACAAACAAACCTTCTCCCCTAAGCAGTTAACCTATCTGGTCCCTTCCATATACCACTTTCTGCATTCTCCACATAACCTGGTTATTATCTAAAGATAGTGGAGCTGCTCGCACTAGACACTGCCCTTCTAGTTGGTTATAAAACCTGGAACCAGTGCATCTTTATCAAAAATAAAAAAAAAAAATAGTAGTATAAAGAGCTAAATTTAGAAGTTTTCTAGGGTTACCTGTGGCTCCTCCTTTATTTTGTTTTTGGAGGAGTATCTTGATGTCTCTGTTTCTCCTCTCTACTATTGCCTGTCCTTGAGGATTAAAAGGTATGGCAGTGGTGTGTAAAATCTGATACTGTGCACAAAAGTGTGCAAAGTATTTAGAAGCATATGCAGGTCCATTATCTGTTTTTATTGCTTGTAGCACACCCATAATTGCAAAATTTTGTATAAGGAATTCAGTGATTACCTAGGCTGTCTCTTTTGCTGCTGGTATTGCAAAAGTAAATACTGAAAAGGTATCTACCACAACATGGATAAAAGACAGATGACCAAAAGATTTACAATGGGTCATATCCATTTGCCAAATTTCAATGAGTCTCAAGCTATGAGGGTTCTTCTCTGGAGGGAGTGTAGGAGTATAGAAAGGAAGGCAAGCTGTATAGGCTTTTACTATACTCCTAACTTCCTCTTTGGTTATCCTAAATTGCAAAGTAAAGTTTGAACATCATGATGTATTTAGAATAAGATTCTTGGGCTGCCTGAAATAAAGGAGTATTGGCCATCATGATTAGAAGGTAATCTGCCTTTGAATTTCCATAAAAAATAGGACCTGGAAGTCCATTATGAGAATGGACATACAGGATTATCTGGAAACTTTCTCATTTGCTCTTGAAGTTCCTTAAAGAGCTGATATATATTAGAAGCTACAAATTTTATTTGGACTGTGGCAATTCTTTGTACCACACCTATTAATAGGCTGAATCAGATATTATATTTACATCTTCTGGATAATAAATAAGAGATTATATGCATGATTGCATATAATTCATTCTGCTGAGTGGACTGAAAAGCAGTTCTGACTACTCTCTTTATAGTTAAGTCATGAGAATATATAGCACAAATGTTATGTTTGGATATATCTGTAAATTTAGTTGGTCCTTTAAGAGGAACCTTAGAAACCTTTTCTTCAAAAATCCATCACCAATTATTTAATAGCTGGGATATCTTTAATGGAGACAAGTGTGTAAAATTTGGAGCTGTGGCCAATAAAATTTGCTACTCTGGGATGTTTTCACAGCATACATTAATTTGTGTATTGGTATAAAAGGTGTATATCTTGTCACGTCTTATCCCAGATAATTGTAGTACTTGCTTAATGGCCTTTAATAAGATTCTAGCCACAAGCACTGGGTAAGGAGTAAGGCTATGGTCTGGTTGTGCTTGGAGGATCACCCACTCTTATCACACTGTGTCCTTGATAAAGGACTACTATGGGTGCCTCTTTTGTAGCAAAAACTGATATTTCCAAGGGTTTCTGAGTAACTATTTCAACCACATTAGATGAAGCCAGTTCAACCTCTCTTGAATCCTGTTGATCTTCTTTTGTAAGCTAGCATAGTGAGTTTAAAACAGTGTCTCCCCTTAAAATGTTATATAATGGTTGTAATTGATAGGTAGTTAAGCCTAACACAGGACACGTCCATTGGATATCTCCTAACAATTTCTGAAAGTCATTTAAGGGGTTCAGCTTCTTTGTTCTTAAAGAAAGATTTTGTACTGTAAGCACCTTAGGATATACTTCATATCCTAAATATTGAAAAGGAACATGTCTTTGAATTTTTTCTGGAGCTATATGCAATTTGTAGTTTCTTAGTGTTTTTATGGTCTTTTGCAGACATGCTTCTAACATTTGCTCTTCAGGTGCACACCCCAAGATATTATCCATGTAATGTAATAACACAACTTTTGGAAATGCTTTTCTTACTGGAGTAAGAGCAACAGTAACATACATTTGACATATAGTAGGAGTATTTTACATTCCCTGTGGCAAAACTGTCTTTTCATATCTTTTATAAAACTCAGCTAAATTAATGCTGGGTCCTGCAAAGGGAAATTTTTTTATGTCCTCTTTATCTAGAGGGATAAAATAGAAACAGTCCTTAATGTCTATAACCCAAAGAGGTTATTATCTAAGCAACTGAGTAGGAGATGGAAGTCCAGGCTGAAGAGTTCCCATAGTTTCCATCTGTTCATTTGCTTTTCTTAAATCAGTCAACATCTTCCATTTTCCAGATTTTTTTTTTTTTTACAACAAATACATGGAAATTCCAAGGACTTAGAGAAGGTTGTAAATGTCCGTGGTCAAGTTGCTTCTGTACTAACTATATCTTATTAAGGCAGGAATTTTATCACTTGCTAAGGGCCAGTGTTTTACCCACACTGGTGTATGAGTTTTCCATTGAATGTAAACAGGTGAGAGTGCAAACAGGCCTTCAACAGCAGCCCTGCCTAAAAATCCAAAGTACTCATTTGTAATCCTAACTGTTGTAAAATGTCTCTTCCCCATAGA
The DNA here is from genome assembly GCF_016432865.1 of Antechinus flavipes. Classification (NCBI taxonomy): domain Eukaryota; kingdom Metazoa; phylum Chordata; class Mammalia; order Dasyuromorphia; family Dasyuridae; genus Antechinus; species Antechinus flavipes. Next base: position 431,788,613 of record NC_067399.1, read on the forward strand.
TTGATGGGGATTTTTCTACTACAAAAGGAGTAAAAACTCCTGTTTCACCTTCAAATATCCATCTCAAAAGGGTGGCACTAATTTCAGTTACTATTGATCCTCCTATGCCAGACATATAGGTGTCTGTCTTAATCTTGGCTAATGACTGGGCCAGTTGGCACATCTAATGACTGTACAATCTGCACCTATGTCTATCAACTCTTTGAATGGTATGGCATTTACATAGATGGATAGTGAGCATAGGATGGCCAGCTGTTATAGCTGCTGTCAGGAATATTCCTGGATTCTGTTGTTGAGAGGCAAAATCTGGATAAATATCACCAAATTACCTATTAGGTAATTAGACTCCTATTAGGAGTCTGTATCAGTAAACCTGATGCTTCTGCTTCTCCTAGGTGATAAGTCATACATTATCTACCTATATTAGGGACTGGTATATTAGCTACACATTCCCCAGTTTCCCAGATCAGTATGGATACATACTGTTTTATAATCACTTTCAGGATGTGAAATGGTCACGCCTATTGTACCTGGAGGCAAAGGTTCTATAGGCCAAACAGGGACAGATTTCACCTCTCCAGGAGATATCTCAGCAGTCCCAGCTGCAGACAACTCTATTCTTCCCAATTGTAATCTCTCTTCCCCATCAGTTTGCTTCTCATCTAATTGATTATGTCTGAGTACTGAACTTCTAGAGACTCTCTGGGTGTAATATTGGCTGCTATCATGCCCCAGGATGGCCTTGGAGCCATGCCCCACTTCTCGTTTCCATGATTCAATCTACATTCTGATACTCAATGGAAGTTTCTGTTGCATTTTGAACATGTGGTTTTGGGTCTTGTTCTCCCACTCTGTTTTTTTTTTTTTTTCACTTTATTTTTTGCCAATGTTGAGCTTTCAAATGCATTGATGGTACAGCAGAAACAATTTGCTCTTATGTTGTCAAAGAGTAATTAATCTGCCCTAAAGTGTCTGCATAAGGACTTACATCTAAACATGTCCTTGCTATAGATTTCTAATCGTAAGGGATTAAAACTTCAAAAGCCAGATTCTCTAATAATATCTTAACATAAGATGATGTAGATTATTCATAAAGAGTGCAAACTTTCTTCAATCTTTGATAATTTCCAGATTAAATGGAGTGTATCTTCTTTTTTCTTGACCTTAAAAATCAAACTCTTTAATCACAGGGTATGCATCTATTCTTAAATCAGATGTATCTTGCCCTTCCTCTTTAGCTTTAATTAGTACCTTTTGTAATTGTGTCATAAAAGGGTGGACAAAGCTGCTGCATGGGTGATGCTGTTGGTGTCACTGCCTTTCCCCCTTCTTCTCCTCCTCCTTCTACCCATGAAGGCAAAATTGAGGGAGGATGGTCAGGAGATGGGGAATGCCTTAAGGGTGCCTACTCAGGGGTAACTGAGCTGTGAAAGTGAGAAGCGCCACACTCTTTAAGCTTATCCTCATGGTACTTAAGATCCAACTCTCCATGCCTTTCACTGCTTTGTCAGTATCTTCCCCCTCCTCCTCTTTTTCCTCATACTTCGTTGTCTGGCTATTCTCCTTAAAACTTTTCCTTTTTTAGGACTTGTGGGATTCTTTAAAGCCAATTGTATTATATTGTACATAAGGAATGTTTCTTCAGAAATTGAATTGGGAGCCATAGTTTCATAACATTTAATTAGTTGCTCTCCCACTATTTCCCACATATCCGGATCTAATTTTTCTTCCTTAGAAAACCAAACAGATGTGCACTCTAATATATTTAAGAGTCCACTGATCTCCCTCTAAGTTACCAACAAGTCTTGCTTCTTTACTAACCTAACTATGAATTCTACATACCTCTCTTGGAGTTGGGGAGGCTCTTTTCTTAGTATTTGCCTCATTTCAGCTGAAAAATGAAAGTGACTAGTTTAGTCCTTATCCAAGTTGCCTGCTTGTCTATTTTTATACTCATCCTATTTCCAGATCACAGGGATTTCTCCACTGAACTTACAATCACGTCAGTTGAACTACTGTGTCCTGCTTTGCAAGGCCCTATGTTTCTAGGGCCCTATGTTTAGAAGCCAAAATGTAATATCCAGATTAGCTCTTTAGAGGACCTTGGGACCAGCCCAAGTCCTTGGTCTTAGTGGAGGAATGATGAAGGAAGGAAGCCACCATGAGGCTAGTCAAAGATAGAGTCTGGAATCTGGAGTCTCAAGTCTTCTCTGTGTCTGTATCTGAGAGAGTTGTGGCTTCAAGAGACCTCTGTATCTGTGACTCCCTTAACTACCTCAGTATGATTATATCACTACAGCACACTGAGCATGTACAACTATTACATCACATTAAGTATATGTTTAGAGAACCATTATCTCACACTGAGTAGGTGCTTGACTATAAACACCATGCTGTCTTTGATTCAAGTACATCTTTTCAGAGTTCTGGCTCTCTACATTCCTTGGGAAAAGGTGATGAGAAAAGAGGCTTAAAGTATCTATTGTATGTCACAGACCACATAATGACATCATTACTACATGTGGTTATATTGTTGGCTAGAAGCCACACACTGATGCCCTATATTACATGTGGGGGATAACCTTATTCCCATTATTACTAACTTGGCTTGTAGCAATTAGTTTATCACTTTGGTATAATTCTAATTTTCGGGAGTTGGTGAGAGTTTATGAGGACTGGTGAAAATGCTAGTACCCTGTTTTGTTAGTCACATAATGTGCCCCCAAACTTTGGGTGCAGTGCCATTAACTCTGTACAGTCTGACCAATGAGAAGATGGACACATAAGCCTTAACTAGTAAACATGGATGACAAATTGGCTTCCAGAGTCTTTAGGTCATATAGATCATAGATTTAAATCTCTGGTAAAGAGGTATTAGTGGGAAGCTGAGAAAGTTCCTTTGCAGAAAAGAAAGCAAAGAATAAAATGAATTATTCTGACCTGTTGGAGGATATTTGTATGATTGTGATTATTTACCAGAGATTTCATTTTCAATTGATGAACCTTAATATTTCCCAGGAGTATTTGGGTTTTAGTAGGACTTTCTTGGAGAGTGAAGAAGTTAAAAATCTCAGTGAATTTCACAGAAGCTTGAAACCATAGGTGAGATAGCAGAAATATCCTCTAAATTATCTCTAATAAATGGTCATCTAGCATTTGGTTGAAAAATTCATTACAAAATGTCACTGCCTTCTGCATGGCTAGCTATTCTATTCCTGAGTTACTCTAATTGTTAGGAAATTTTTAATCATATTGAGCTCAAATTCTCCTCTCTTCATAAAACATCTCTCTACCTCTTGAAATCAGTGAACACATTCTGTCTCCCCCAATCCCAATACCAAGTCTTGTGTAATTGGAATACTCCTGACTCCAATCCTTTATGACATCTTACTATTTCTCAAATTCCCTATTAAAATTTCCTTCTAACAATTCAGGCAAAAATTTTAATGAAGTTTCCTTTATTCTACAAGAAACAATATAAGCAGTTAAAGATGCAACATTCTGAAAGAGAACCTTTTGGGAATAGCAAATGACGTGGGCATCATCTTCTAGATTTCTAGAAAAGCACTGGGAGACATTTCAGAACTAATGTTCTAATTCAACATGCCTCCTCATGTGAAAATTTAATTTTGTCATCATTCTGCCTGTGGAATGAGAATAGAAAGTGAAGTGAGGATCACTCATACACAAGCCCATTTTCTGATGTTAAACTTTAAAATGTTTGGAGTTGTCTTGGGGTAGTGCTGAGTTTCCTGTCACAGACAGTTTTTAAAAAGAAATAAGATGAGAACTTGGAGGTGATATTGCAGAACAGGTTCATAGCAATGAGTAAAAACAGGATTAGATGATCTCTGATATTTCTTTTCCCACTGAGATTCCTTCTTTGTACAATACTGTGTTGCTGTTCTCTAAATGTCCTCATAAAAGTTACTGTTTCTAGTTTTAAAATATTTCATTTGGTCATTTCTCAATTTTTTTCCACTCACCAAGCCTATCTTTAACATTAGAACCAAATTAATACAGGAAACAAAGAAACCACCACTACCACCACAAAAACCCAAACAAATCAGCACATTGGTCCAATCCCAAAATAAATGTCTCATTTTTCACTGATAATCTCATTAGCACTCTGTGGAAAGTCAGTAGACAGTTTTCAGCCTTCTGAAGTCACATTCTATTTCTATTAAAATGATTATAGACAATGATTATTTCTCAGTAAATCTTTGCTTCACTCCACTTCACTTTTACTAGAAGTTACACAAGACAATGCTTTAAAGTTCCAGACTTCTTTTGAGCAGATTTCAGCTCTTGACAAATTGCTATGTTCAAAGAAAATTCACTACCCTGAAGACAATGTTCTGGAGATGAATCATTTTTAGGTAGGCACATCTGCCAATGACAGTGTCTGTTACTATTACTTATTCTGGAAGCCTTTTTACATTGGTAAGACCTGGACAGAACTTGTACACATTTGAGGCAACCTCTGAGAATCCAGAGCCACCTCTTTTCTACAATGAGGCAATAAAGGAGCTCTTTAATAGAGGTATAGAGACATATTAAAGTTTAAAGTCAAAGTTACTAGTCTAAAATGAAACAAATCTCTTGAAGGAAATATAATGAACAGATTTATAAATATGAGACAAATATATCTATATATCTATAATTCATATAACCCATATGTGTATATTCCTCTGTTTAGCATTTGAACTGAATAGAATGAATCATGAATGTGGAGAAGAGGTTATATGTCTTTTATGGTTATGGATGTTTTTTAGGAGAAGAATTAGAAGTACAGCATATCAGAGTTTACAGGCTTCACGGACACCTGTGATCTTATAGATAAAAAATGAACATCTTGAATTTGAGTGATTTGTCCAAAGGTATGCAACTAGTTGTTAAATTCATAAATATTTGATCGTTTATTCTGGAAGGAATTGCTAACATGATTGTTAACTCTGGAAGCAATATACTGATCATTGTGCCTAACTATACCTTAATTTTAAACATTTGCAAACAAATTATGGAAGCATCTCATTCTATTCATATGAAAACAGAGGCCTAAAGAGTTTCAGGGACTTGTCTATTGTTGCCCCTATTGATAGAGATGACATGGTGTCACTGAAGGTTCAAATCTTGGCTTTGTCCTCACTGCTAGTTGAGGTATGCTTTAAATGCATGGAATAATGGTTTCTTACTCTCTGGTCTCATACATCATTCAAGAATTGAATTCAAGAATTCAAGTTTTCATTGTTTTAACTACTGAATTCTCGACCCCTACAAACACGGCTCCTATTAATTCTCTTTTTATCCCCCATTTAATGTCTACTTACTTGACAGCATGACAGAAGATCCATTGTTTGGTATGTTTTTCCTTGAGAACTACAGATTGTTGTATAATTTATAAGACATGCTTGAGGCTTTAGTGGGGACAGTTTTTCATGCCCATTGCAGTCAACCTAAAAAATCACTAATATTATCTCCCTCTTAGGTCATAGGATTTATAGAAAATTAAGCTTCTCAGCTACACCCAAAGAAAGAACACTGGGAAATGAATATAAACTGTTTGCATTTTTGTTTTTCTTCCTGGGTTATTTATACCTTCTGAATCCAATTCTCCCTGTGCAACAAGAAAACTGTTCAGTTCTGCATACATATATTGTATCTAGGATATACTGTAACCTATTTAATATGTATAGGACTGCTTGCCATCTGGGGGAGGGGGTGGAGGGAGGGAAGGGAAAAATCAGAACAGAAGTGAATGCAAGGGATAATGTTGTAAAAAATTACCCTGGCATGGGTTCTGTCAATAAAAACCTATTTAAAAAAATAAATAAATAAACCTAAAAAAAAAAAAAAAAAAAGAAGTGAGTGCAAGGGATAATGTTGTAAAAAAATTACCCAGGCATGGGCTCTGTCAATAAAAAATTATTAAAAAAAAAAATAAAAACAAACAAACAAAAAGAAAAAAGAAAAAAAAAAGAAAAGAAAATTAAGCTTCTAAAAACCTGGGGATGCTTAGGTCTTTAATTCTAAAAAGGAAAATGGTCAGGAGATACTGTGAAAATCATGCCTACATTCTTCACACAGAACCCTTGAGACAAATTACCCACTCCCTGACATTTCCTCTATATTTCAAAGTCATGGAGGAATGGTGAGATTTAATCTCCAACATTCTAATCTTTTATTCAGCAGACAATTGTTGACTCTAGAATATGGAGAGTAAGAATTTATAAGGCAGAAGAGATATAGATGGTCCGCGTTGGAGGCAGGAAAACCTGACCCCAGTCCTGCTTCTCTTATATTCTTGTATGATCACATTGACAAGTATTTTCATAACTTTTGCAGATTCTGAGAACCTTTAATATTTATAATTATAGCTGAGTTGCTTAACCTTAGAGGTAAGAAACAGAAATGAAGGGACATTCACCAGATTCTTGAGTTCTGTCACATCTAATCTTTGTCTATTCTAAAAGATGGTCCTTTTTCAGATATGATAACAGGTGCACAGCATTTGAATGATGTGCTCCATCTCAAAGTGTGGAGATGATGACATTAAGACTGGTAAAGAAGTTTTTGAATTCAAAATTGAGTGTTGAGTTTCCTCACCATTTCATCTACCTCTCAGGAGTAAAGGTTTCCCAGTCACTTAAACTGTTCTCTCAGAAGATAGCTTTTTACTTGCTTGAAATATATTAAGTGAGAGGAGATGTTGAAGTCAAAGCTTAATTATCATAGAGTAATAGACTTTAAAGATTATTTAATAAGACAGTATTAGAGGTTTGGCTGTTCATATTATAAAGTATCAAATTCTGATTTTGAGAAAGGAAGTATCAGTGAGTTAACAAACATGCTTCTGAAATTGCTTGTAAAAAAGTCAGGTGAAAAGAGAGATATTCCAGAATAATGGGCAAATGATCACTATGATGACATTAGAGTTGTATGTTATGGTAGGAGAGAAGCAAGGGAGACAGATGAAATCACAATTTGATAGAGTAGTGTAGCTCTGAGAATATTTTTACTTGGATGGTTATTTGTAAGACCATTTTCTCCTTTGTTTTGCTATTCTTTGGGAGAATCTCCTAGATTAACCTGAGAGCTACTGGAAGTCTTTAAACAGAGAACATCGACAAGTTTGAATGATGGTGATTATCACAAGAGTAACAGCAGTTACTTGTTCGACAGCATCTTCTAAGTTCTTTGTTTTTTGTTGAAGTTCATGGATTTTTTTTTTGGGGGGGGGGGAGACTGCAGACAAAGGTATAAAATCTTTTCATCTGCTAGAAACCCTGCTAGCTATGCCTGGGCTAGCTCCCCATCCCCTCTGCGGGCTATCAGTTTCCTGAGAAGTCAGGGGACATGACGGCTTTTGCTATCTCCTGGGTTTATAAGCACCAAAGTGCCTTGGAACACTGAAAGAGCCTTTGAATACTGTTAGATAACCCCTATTTCCTGAGGTCAGTATAGGCATATATACCAACAGAATAAGCTTGAAAGTTGGCACCAGGATGTCTGAACATCTGCAGTGACATGATGTCCTTGGAACCATAAATATGGCAAGATCTTGTCAAGGACAATCTGACATAAACCAGAGATGTAAGGTATAGGTCACCACGTGTTGCATCTCTAAAACAAGGAGTTCTAGAGGATTGACGCATGCTCTGTTTATACTTATGTAATGCTATGGTATATAAGTGCTTGGAGTTGATCAATAAGGTGGACTCTTGTCTTCACTCTTCCTGCTGAGTCTTGCCTCCTCAATCCTCACCTACAACAGGGCTCTGGCTAGCTTCAGGACCTCTTAGCAACACAGAGAACAGGACAAAGAAGCTTTAGAACACAGACACAGGATCTGGATCAGGACCTGAAACAGCAGCTTGACTGACTAGGAACAGTGCCAGTTCAGGTGGGAAATCCCCAGGCCCCTGGATATGGTAAATAAATAGTCTGCCTTTTTCTTCCTTTTATTCACAAATTAGTACATCAGGTTAATAAGTTTAAAATCACAAGCAAATTTTCAAATAACCAATTCCCAAATTTCTTAACCATTGTTCTTAAAACTTAACAGAGCTCTTAAGTTAGCAAAGCAGACAAATCACACAGAACATAGAACACACATCACATGGAACACAAAACACAAATCACATAGACTACACAGTTACAACATTAAAGAAACATATAACACATAAGACACTCAGAGGTTATCTTCCAGGGTCCCAGAATGATACCCTTCTCAGAATTTGATGCCCATTGGCATGTTATTATTCTGAGAATACAGATGCTAGCATAAACAGACAGAACAGATCAGATGTCCTAAAACAGACATGTACACTTACTCTCTCAAAGCCAAATATGAAGGTGTCACCATCGGGTGTGGCAGCAATTGAAAACCTCTCTCTTCCCTGGAGACTCTGAAAACAAATCCAGAGGACTAGTCTCTCCAGGCCAAGAACTCAGATCTCTAGCCACCCCAAGGCTGAAAGCAGAGACCCGAAAGTCTCTAATCTCTACTCCCATTCTCAGTTTGTAATATCTTGCTGGGGCCTCCAAAATGTAATGCCAGAGAAACTGAGGCAAGATAGAGATGAGAGAGTTTTTAATATTTTATTAATTGGAGAGTACAATTGACTGGACAGGACTCTCGTCTCAAAGTATCCAGTGACAAATGGGAGAATCCCAAGTCTTTTTATATTTTTTTTGAACAAAGAAAGAAAAGAGCGAGAAGTTTTTCTGTCAGGTTCGGTCAGGATTGGGGGGAGGCTATAAATTCTTACTAGAAGCCAGAGGCAGGATGTCTGAATAAACAGAAGTAAAGATGTCAATGAGGTATCCAGGATAGTCTTATCTTTTGGAATATTTTAGAGGGTGTAGTGTCATAAATTCTTGAGGGCAGAAGGAGTTAGGAGCCAGGAAGTCTGATCTTCCCCTCATCTTGAGTCTCACATTGACAATTTATAACCTTAGAGAAAATGGTCTTCAGTTTTAATGGACCAGAGGCAGGGTTTTACAACTAAGGGGATTGAGGCAGAACAGTTAAGGAAACTGAGGTGGATCAATTCAGGGAAACTCAATCAGGACAATAAGGGAAACTAGTACAAGGAAACTGAGGTAGAACAGTTCAAAGACACTGTGGCATAACAAGATAATTAGAAAAGTCTATAGAGATATCGGTGGTAGCCACAGAAAACACTCCAACTGCAATTATTCATCAAGAACAAGGAGTTTTAGAATGGCTACACTCTCCAGTTCAATCTGTCCATACTTTAGCTATTTATCCTGTGTTGCTTGCTAATATGTTTGAAAAAGCCATAAAAAAATCTCTGCAACTTTCAGGGACTATTCCTAATATCTTATAAACCCCATATAAACACACGACTACCAGAGCCTGTATTTCATTGTGACTCTGTGGCAGATTCTATCCTAACTGCTCTCAGTCATATTCATCCTCTGCTTCAAGCTGCTACATGTTCTGAGCAGGTATATCCTCAATCAGCTCATGCTCTTTGAATTCAATTTGGTCTGACAAAAGAAAAGGCAGGGCAAGTAATGAAGGCCTGTTTGGCTTGTGTTCCATTTTATCCACCATTATTGCCTTCAGATAATAATCCAAAAGGACATAAGCCTAAAGAGTTATGGCAAATGGATGTTACTCATTACTCCTCTTTTGGGAAACAAAAATATCTTCATGTGATTATTGACACTTTTTTTAGGTTTTATTTTTGCTATGCCTATGAGCAAGGAAATGACAAAGGCATTAATAGAAGTTATGCTTGAGGCTTTTGACATTATTGGTGTTCCCTTAGCTCGTTTAAAAAAATATATTATTATAGCTTTTTATTTACAAGTTATATGCATGGGTAATTTTACAGCATTGACAATTGCCAAACCTTTTGTTCCAATTTTTCTCCTCTTTCCCCCCACCCCTTCCCCTAGATGGCAGGATGACTAGTAGGTGTTAAATATGTTAAAGTATAAATTAAATACAATATACATATACATGTCCAAACAGTTATTTTGCTGTACAAAAAGAATCGGACTTTGAAATAGTGTACAATTAATCTGTGAAGAAAATAAAAAATGCAGGTGGACAAAAATAGAGGGATTGGGAATTCTATGTAGTGGTTCATAGTCATCTCCCAGAGTTCTTTCGCTGGGTGTAGCTGGTTCAATTCATTACTGCTCTATTGGAACTAATTTGGTTCATCTCATTGATGGAGATGGCCAAATCCATCAGAATTAATCATCATATAGTATTATTGTTGAAGTATATAATGATCTCCTGGTCCTGCTCATTTCACTCAGCACCAGTTCATATAAGTCTCTCCAGGCCTCAAAGACAAAATTCTAAAGAAATGAATCCATTGGCCATATTCCAAAATATATTCATTCATCCTGCTGGTCATTTCTTACAGAACAATAATATTCCATAATATTCATATACCACAATTTACTCAACCATTCTCCAATTGATGGGCATCCACTTAGTTTCCAGTTTCTGGCCATTACAAAAAGGGCTGCCACGAACATTCTTGCACATACAGGTCTCTTGCCCTTTTTAAAAATCTCTTTGGAATATAAGCCCAGTAGTCAGCTGACAAACTGGTCCTTTTATCCCAACAGTGAACAGTGATCAGAAGTTTAGCCTGCTCCTGAAAACAATGTTCCCTATGCTACCAATATTTAAGGGAGCAAATAGATATAATTCTAGCCTGGCATCTCCTGTCCTTGAAGAGAACAGAGTGGCTAAGCTTCTGAGCTCTATGTGCTTCTCTTCCTGGCAGGAAATAAAGTTTCCCTTGGAGAAAGATGAGGGGACAAGGGGCTAGAAATATCTGGTGAGCCACCCCCAGGTCACATATTGATACTCGTGCCTTGTAGAGGATCATCTTAGCCAGAAGTTACTCACTGACACCTTATACTACGTGAGGCATAACGTTGGCTACATTGCTATGTTGGTTTATGGAGATAGCAGTAATTACTTTGTGGCTTTGACATAATTCCAATTTTATAGGATTTGTGAGAGTTCATGGTGGCTGATAAAAAGTTTAGTTCTCTGTTTTGTTATTTATTCCCATGATGTGTGCCTCTGAATTTTATGTGTGTGCAGTGCCAATAAGTCTGAGCCGTTTGACCAATGGCAAGCTGGCCATAAGCCTTGTCTAGTGAAACATGGATGACAAATTGGCTTGCAGAGTCTTCTCTTTAGGTCATATAGATTGTAGACAGCTGAAACTCTGAAAAGGTGTACTTGAATCAGACAGTAGAGCACTTAAGGCTAATTACCTATTTGATGTGAGATAATGGTCCTATAAACATATACTTAGATGATATAGTAATATGATGACTCTCCTCATGATTGGCACTTGCTGAATGTGTGATGGTGAGATAATTGTAAGCAAGGATTGGAGGGCTGAGAGATAGAAATTAGGGTGACTTGGCTGCAGGATGAGGAGGAGAGAGGCTGGAGATTCCGGACTTCAGAGTCCAAGATACATCTTTGGTAAGCCACATGGTAGTTTGTCTGCCTCCTTCACTTCTCCCCCTAAAGACAAAGACTTTGACTGATCCTGACTCTGACTGATCCTGAGGCCTTCCAGAAAGTAAGCCCGGACCTTATAACAGACCATTGATTTGAAGCTCAATGAAATGTTAGGGGACTATCTAATCCAAGTACTTTATTTGATCAGAGAGGAAAATGAAGACAGCAGAACTTTCCTGATTTGCCTGAAGCTCATGAACACACAAAGTTGTAGAGGCAAGATTCCAGCTCTCATTTCTGATGTTCTGATAACTTTGAGACAGGAATAGATTGGTATGGATCTGATCCCAAGGTCTAAGAACCAAAACAAGTGCTCTGGGATGTTTTCCATGCCATAAATACATATCCTGTACTCAGACTATTGGAAATAATCTCAATCATAGAAACACCCTCTTATTCATCAGAAAATCTCTCTGTATTTTTTTGCTTTCTTTTCTTCTAGGGAATTTTCTCAATTTCTGATTGATGCCTTTTCTGCATTCTTTACCTAGAGATTTCATTTTCAATTGATGAACTTCAATATTTCCCTGGATTATTTTGACTTTAGTAGGACATCCTTGAGGAGTTAAAGATCAGAAATCTTAGTGGATTTAATAAAAGGTTCAAAGCTTTGCTAAAATAGCAGAATTATCCTCTAAAAACATCTCCAACAAATGATCATCTTGCCTTAGTTTGAAAAATTTCAGTTACAAAAAAGTCATTGCTTCCTGGGCAGCTAGTTATTCCACTTCTAAGTATTTCTAATTGTTAGGAAGTTTTTCATCATATCAAGGTGAAATTTTCTCTCCATAAGCAGGCCTCCCTCCCACTCTTCACATACAAACTTCAGTTTGTCTTAACCTTTTTCTTTTAGATCAAAGCAGGAAAAAGTTCAATTCCTTAATAGTGTTGAGGTCAGTGAACATGTTCTGTCTTCCCAATCCCAATACCAAGTCTTGTGTATATAAAATATTTTTTATTACAATCTTATATGATATTTGATACCTTGCTATTCTTTAGTTCTCCATTTAAATTTCCTACTGACAAAATTCAAACAAAAAATTCAGTGAACTTTTCTTTATTCTGCCAGCAACAATATCAATCAAGGTTGAAGAGCCAATTTTCTGAATTCTGAAGAAGGAAAATCTTCTGGAATTAGATGTATTTTGTACTGTTATAATGGGAGTGAAAGGCACTGTGGGACATTTCCAAACTGATGTAATTTAACAATCCCCCATATGTACAAATTTGATGTTGTCATCACTCTGCCTGTGGAATGAGAACAGAAAAGTGAAGTGAGGATCAGTAATATACAAGCCTATTTTCTGACATTAAATTTTAGAAGATTTGTGGATAGTTTGGGGGTTATGCTGAGCTTCCTGTCACAGGCAGTGTTTAACAAAAAAATGACCACTTGGAGATGATGTTGTAGAGCAGATTCATACACTGGATAAAAGCAGGATCTCTGCTATTCCTTTTCCCACTGAGATTCCATGTTTATGTGATATTATGTTTCTGTTGTTCTATAAACTTCTTCATAAAACATTGTTTCTTTATTTAAAATATTTAATGCTAATTGAAAAAACCCCCAACATTTTCTCTCCACTCAATTTCTCTCTACTCCCCAATTTTCTCTCTAGCAATGGAGCTACCACTCATAACAATTTAGCATAGGAATAAGAAACAACAACCAAGAAGAACAACAAAATTCTAAAGAAATGAATCCATTGGCCATATTCCAAAATATATTTCTCATTTCTTTACTAGTAAGCCCATGAAAACTCTGTTAGGAGAGAGCCTTCTAATGTTTTATCTTATTTCTATTAAAATGACCATAGCTGATGGTTGTTTATCAATCAACATCAGATTTTTGCTTCTTTCCATTTCATATTACTATACTTTTTGTGAACATTTTATAATAAAGCAGATATCAATTCCTTCTTGTCTCAAAGAATTGCTGTGTCCAAAGAAAATTCACTTCCCTGAAGACAGCATTTTTGCCATGAGCCATTAAGGTAGGCAGATCTCCAAATGGAAAGTCTGTTATTGTCCTCAGTGAGACCAGGACTTGCATACACCTGGGACAACCTCTGAGAATCTAGGGAGATACCTCTGTCACAATAAGGCCTTAGTAGAGGTATGCAGACATATTGAAATTTAAAACAGTTAGTAGTCAAAAATGAGACCAATCTTTTGAAGGAAATTATGATGAACAGAGTTATAAATACAACATGTCACATATATATGTGCCTCTGTTTAATTTTTGAATTGATAAATAGAATGAATCATGGGTGTGAAGAAGAAAATATGCATAAAAAAGGTCAAAATTTCTCACTGCCTTCACAGTGATTTCTAGTCATCATTTGATTTGATAAATAGAATGAATCATAAACGTGGAAGAGAGGATATATGAACAACTATATATGTACTTAAGGAGAAGTAGACCTATAGCATATCAGAACCTAAAGGCTTAATGGAATCCTGTGTTCTTATAGATTAAAAATGAATATTGAGTATTGAGTGAGTTGTCCAAAGATAGACAACTAGTTATAAATTTATAAATACTTTGATTGTTTATTCTGGAAGAAATTGCTAACATGATTGTTGACTCTGGAAGCAATATACTGATCATCCTGTTTAACTAATTTTATATCCTAACTTTATATATATGTATACTATGTGGGTCTACTATGGAAGTATTTAATTAATTCTTCATATGGAAACAGAGAGCCAAAGAGTTTAAGGGATTTGTTCATTTTGAGTCATACTGATAGATCTGACACAGTGTCATAGTAGCAACACTATGTTCAAATCCTGGCTTTGTCTTTATTTTCTTTATATATTTTTATACTTTTTAAAAAAGATAGTAATTTATTGGTATGTATAATAAATATAAAATTAAAATTAAAGTTTAAACAAAACATCCTTTTATTACTATGTGTTTGATACCAGTTGGCATCAAATTCACAAGATAAAGACTCATTTCTTAATGTGTCATAAAATCACACTTTTGTCAGGTTAGATATTAAGCATACATTTAACAAAAAAATCTATGCTTTTTTTTGATATTTCTTTCTATTTCTTGAAGCCTTAGTTTCTTTATCTATAAAATGGGTATAGCAGTACAATCAGAGGAAGGGAAGGGTAATGGAGAGAGTAACTATAGAAGAGAAGAGTGTGAATCACAAGGCTAGGAGAACCACTGCTACATTCCAATCTGCTAGAAAAATGTTTCTCATTCCCTAGTCTCATCTATCATTCAAGAATATGTTTCTTTTGTCTTAACCACTAAATTCTTGACCATGACAATCCCTAACTGAGTTACAACCTATTATTCTTTTCTTTTCCATTTAATGTCATTACTTACTTAACAGCATGGCAGAAAGCACATTTATTGCCATATGTTTGCCCATCAGAAGCACATATTGGTATTAACTCAAGAGTGCACATTGGAGTCTTTCCTGGTGGCAGTTTTTCATATCCACTGCAATCAATCTGAAAAATCAATAATATATATGATCCTTCTTGAATTTTTTGCAAACTCAAGTACAAAAATGCAGAAATGCTTAGGTCTCTGGACCCGAAAAGGAAAATGATCAGGAAATACTGTGAAAATCATGCTTACTATCTACACCTCTGAGACCAATAACCCATCCCCTATCAACTTCTTCTATATTTCATAGCCATGGAAATATAAGGAGCTCTGTTTTCCAGAGTTGTAATCTTCTGTGAAGCAGATAATTATTGAATATGTAGAGTATGCATAGCAAGAAGCAACATGACAGAAAAGATAGATAGGCAGTCTGTTTTGGAGGAGGGAAGAACTTAGTCCTAGTCCTGCCTTTTTTTTTTTTTTTTTAATATTGGTTATATAATCATGTTGACAAGTATCTTAACAACTCTTGTGATTCTGACAGCCCTCAACATTTATAAATTACAGCCAAGTTGTTGATCTGTATTAGTAGAAGATCTTTCTATATTAAAAGTCCCTAAAACATTGTTTTTTGATTCATGACCTTGAGCTTTACCTATCCTATCTGGATATCCTCTTGGCTATTGGCCCTTGTGGACTTGGTTTGTATTTATTCAGAACATGACTTTATTATTTTCATTTGGAGAAAAGCCTATTGAATGCTGAATCAGAATGCCATTTGGAAATAAATCTCCATATCTAATAAATTTTGCACTGGTTTTCCTTCAAAATAATTCAGTTGAAATGTGGGACCATATTTATTTAAATTATTATGTTATTACAAGATGGGGAAATAATACTGAAAGTTTTGACATTGAGAGACACTTACTGGTATTTTTAGGACTGACTCCACATCTGGAACAGAAATAAAGAAGTAGTCAAATAAGGAGAAACCAACATGGTCTAAATGATTCCACAGTGCTCCCCTTCTGCTCTCTTAGACTTTGGAAACTTTTTCTTTTAATGTGACAGAAAGTTCCATTCAATGTAATGAAAGGAAATATCCTCTCTGCTTTCAACATGTCTCAAGTTCTGTTTCTTTAAAATGAAGTGAATAAATAAAGTCACTTCTGAAGATGCTTTCAGATTTAAAATTCTATGTTCTAGGATCTGTTCTATTCTAACAGATTCAATTCTGTCTTTGATATTAATTTCAGAATTCCATTTCATCTCTAAAAGTACATTTATCTCTCACTTCTTTCAGGACCAGCATTTTACAATGTATGCTTCTTCCTTCATAATTTTGTTTGTTCCTAGGTCTCTTCAAGCCTTTTTAATACCTGTATTGTCTCCTTAGTTCTCTTTTAAGCTTGACATTGCATAGAGAAATATAAATGTATTTCTTTTAAAGTTGTTATCCTGAATAGGAAGCCTGTACAACTTTCAGGTATTCTTATCCAGGGACTCTCTGTGTCAATCAATGGAAGAGGACCACTAACATTAGGTTTAAGCCTAGTTCAGGAAAGAGATACTCACTTAAAATGCTCATCAGTGTCAGCATTAGAAATATAGCCTTCATGGTGTAGGTTCCACTCCCAGCCACATGGAGTGAAGGGAGTCAAAGTGAGCTGCTGTTCTGTACTCACCTTCTGTGGGACCAGCATTATATATAGGCAAGAATGCATCTTGATTGTGAAATCAGTCTGTATAAATTCAGGCCCTTGGAAACAAATATTGAATCACTTGCTTATGAAAAATTTAGCCTTAGAGATAAGCATCAGAAATAAAGGACATTCACCAGATTTCTGGGTCCTGTCACAGCTAATCTTTTTCTATTCTGGTTTCTCACACACATGAAATCAGTAGACTTTCCTTTTGTAGCAATAGCTTATAGTGATATAGTACCCTATGCTTTATAAAGCATTTTATGAGATTTACATCATATGATCCCTCACAATGCATGTGTGAGATAGTAATTTAAAATTTTTATTTTATTAAAAAAAAGAATAAGAAAAAAATAAAAACAAAAAAGGAATACAAAACAAAACAAACCAAAAAAAACATTGTCATGTGCCCAGCAGAATAAGTAGGATTCAAAATATATAACAACAAATTAACAATTCAAGAAAAAATATATATACATATGTATGTATACACATACACATATACCCTCACATACCTACATACATATTAGTAAAAGAAATTATAGTCGTGAGTGTACATCTTTTCTTTGCTCTCTTGTATACACTTTTTAACTTTATTTTTTTCCCTTCTTTCATCTCTATTCATCCCTACTCCACCCCCAAGCAGACTGTAGTTAAGAAAGGATATATTTATGTACACATATGTAGCTATATACAGTCACATACACACACACACACACACACACACACACACACACACACACACACATATCTTTCCTATCCCTGCAGACTTTTTCCTTTAATTCTCCTCTAACTTGTCTTGCTTATCCTCCCCGCTCCCCGCTCTCCTCCCCACCCACCATGAATCTCTCCCTTGTTTTCTTCTCTCACCCTTTGCTTCCCCATCCACTATTCCTCCCCCCTTATTTCTTTATGGATTTTGGAGGGTGCTTTACCCTTCATAATTTATATGTAATGTTGCCTATTTAACACATTTCAATGTGAGTAGGTTTTCAAAAGTATGAGTCCTCCTTTCTTTCTAATGTCTCTGTGTCTATTCTTCTTCTGTACCTTACTTGCATAATATAATTACTATTTTTACCTTAACTTTGCCCCAGTCTTTCTTTTGAGCTGCCCTATTGTTGATGTCAAGATTAAACATCTGGATTTCATTTCTCATGAAAAAAAAAAAAAAACCAAATGAAAATTTGGAACACAAGGCTATTCAAGGGTCAATGTTGAAAAATTATTCATGCATATGTTTTGGAAATAAAAAGCTTTAATAAAAAAAAAAGAAATTTAGAATTGGATAAGGGGAAGCCAGTAAAGCTATGAGAGACCAAGAAATAACAAAACAGATTATAAAGAATGAGAAAATAGAACAGAATATGAAACATTTTATAAGAAAAATAATAGATCTGGAGAACAGATCAAGAAGAGAAAATATAAAAATAATTAGACTGCCTTAAAGTTGTGATCAAAAAGAAAATTTTGACACAAAATTCAGGAATAATCCAATAAAATTGCCCAGGAGTGATAGAACATTTGGGGAAAGTAGAAATAGAAAAAATCCACTGATCACCACCTCAAAGAGATCTTTATGACAAACACACAGGAATATTATTGTCAAATTTTGAAACCCCCAGATGGAAGAGAAAAATTTTCAAAAAACAAACCCCCCCCCCCACAATTTTAATATGCTGGAGCTACTATTAGAATTATACAAGACTTAGCAGCAGCCATAATAATAGAGTGCAGGTCCTAGAATCATATCTACTGAAAAATCAAAAGAATGAAGCCTATGGCCAAAAAGTATTATATCCAGCAAAATTATAATTTTGAATTAAAAAAAAAGACATGGACCAACTTGCAGATTTTCAGAACTTTCAATCAACCAAACCCAAATTGAACAGAAAATTTAACATATAATAGTCAATATCAAAGATCAATTAAAAAAAACTCAACAGGGATAAACTGTTTAAACATCGATAATTTATTTATGTTTTTTTACATGGAAAATGTACACTATATGTTTAAAATTCACATCAAAAATGAACTAGTTCAAAAAAAAAGACTGGCAGAGTTAAGGTAAAGTAGCATATACAAATGTGATACAAATGAGGTGCAAAGAAAGAATAGACACAAAAGCATTAGAGGGGGAGGAGGGCTCATAGTTCTGAAAACCTATTTACATAAGGAATGGTTTCAACAAGTGACACTACATATATACCATGAAGTGTATAGGACCCTTCAAAATCTACAAAGAAATAAGAGAAGAAGAATGGGGAATGGGGAAGCAAAGGGTGAGGCAAGAAGACAAGGGAGAGATCCTTGAATGGGGGGAGGTTAAATTATATCAAGACAAATTATGGAGCAGAATTTAATTAAAGCATCAGTAGGGATAAGAAAGATGTGTGTATGTGAGATGTGTGTGTGTGTGAGTGCATGCATATATTTATATATCTACATATGTATACATAAATATATCTTTTCTTAACTGTAGCTTGTTTGGGGCTGATAGGAGAAAAAGAATAAAGTAAATAAAGTGCACAACAGAGAACCAAAAAACAATTTACAAGGAAGTAAAGAAAATAAGAACGTTCATGAATATGATTTCTTCTACTAACACACACACACACACACACACACACATACTTTCTTGATGTGGTAATTTGTTGTTCTATACTGTGAATCTTTTTTTGATATTTTGCAAGGCATATTGTTGGAATCCTTACTAACTACTAACTAATTAGAGTTGATCTAATCTTACAAGAAGATGTTTTGGCCAGAACCTGAAACAAGGTACTAAGTAGAACTAATCAAGACAAGGCTTGTGTTCCCACCTTTACTCATTGGAGTCCACAAGTATGCTAGCTTCACAAAGTAGACTTTCTACTTTCAGGGAGTTCACACCTCCCTTAAAACTCATTGGGCCAGAGAGCACTATGGGAGAAAAACCATGATCCCATTCTCTCAGAAGAGGCAGATAAAAGGTCAACGATGAGGGATCTATGGCAGAATACATTTTTTCCTCTTGGCTGGCTGATCGCGCTGGACTCGAGAGGAACAACTCTGGTGCAGAGAACACTTTGACGGATTTCAGTGGAGCTACGCCAGAAGCCCTCTCTCCGCGGCAAGTTGGTGGCTGGGCTCCCCAGAAGGAGATAAGAGAGACCTTCCATCTCTGTCTTGGTTGGAGGCAGAAGAAAGCAGAGGCAGAGGCTGAAGGACAGAACCTTTGGATTTGGAGACATCCGAAGGGCTCTAAGCCTCTAAACCAGCTGTGCTTTGAGAAGAACAAACTCCAACATTTGAACTCTAACAGCATATGACACTGTTTTCTATTATTTTGTATTCTTTTTCTGTTTTTTTTCTTACTTTTTTTTTCAAATAAAATAAATTTTTAAAAAAACAAAATAAATTGGGGAAAAAAACTTAGGGATGCTCTTCACATCGGAAGAATAAGGGCAGATTAGGAGGGCTGCAGTGTGAGCCTGGGATGATGCCCATTCAGTTGCATAAGAAGGCCTTGGGGGAAAAAAAAAATCCCTTTCAGGTCCCAATTGGGGTCATAACAATCCAGCTCATAGAGAAAGCATGAGGGACATAAGACAGATGATTGTTCAAAGTATTGGAAATGCAATTCCTAGAAGTCAAAATATGAATAAAGTAACAGAAATTAGTCAAGAAAATGAAGAGACCCCTCAGTTTTTTAAATAGACAAGAAATGTATGAGGAAGTAAGTATTCAGAATTAGGAAAATGTGATGCCACCGGGCAAAGTCTGCTTGGGATATACTTTGTCACCATTTTGTGGCCATTTACAAACAAAAACTCCAGAAGCAGGAGGGGTGACAATCCAAGTCCTTGGATGAATTATTAGAGATGGCCCAGAAAGTATTTGAAGCCAGAGGAACTGAGGAAAATAAAGAAAGATAAAAGAATACTCAAATCATGTTACGGTCTCTAACACAGTCTCTAAAACAGCAGGAAGAACAAAACAGGGTCATGTTAAAAACTGTACAGATAGTAGCTAGATCTTTTATGGAAAACCAGGGACAGCCTAGTAGAGGCAGGACCAGTTATCTTGGATTCCAACCTATGGGTGACAACAGAGGAAGAAGGGCCCAAGACAGGCCCCACTGATTTGCTTTGAATGTTAACTCAAAGGACATATGAAGAGGGATTGCCCAGAAGAAGCAAGAGCAAAAGATCTTCTCCCTTATGAAATTGGAAGACTGGGGGCATCAAGAGCTCATTGAAATGATCCACCCAGAGTCCTTGATAAATTTTAGGGTGGGACCAGAAAAGGAGGAATTAGTTTTCTTGATAGACACTAGAGCCACTAGATCCTCTGTAATTCAGTTGCTTCAGGGATCCTGATTGTCTAAAGAATTTTGAATCTAAAAGGAGAAAATTTTATTGTACCTCTTTTTGAGCTGTTGGCACTAGAAGGTGCTGGAGGGCTGACCGTGGAGAAGTTTCTGCTAGTTCTGGAGGTGGGTATAAATTTTTTAGGAAGTGATTTAATTACAAAATTGTCAAATTGATTCCACAGGGAACTCAGATTATACCAATCAGAAGAATTGCTATTAAAGGGGAGGAAGAAAACAGAATTAATCCTGAAATTTGAGCTCAGCCTCATAACAGAGTCCAAATAAATATAATCCCCATAAGAATCAAATTGAAGGGCTTGAACAGGTAGACAGGGTAAGACAATAACCCATTGCTTTGGAGGGAAAAAGAAGACTGTAACCAGTAAATAATCCAAGGACTAGTGATGAATGGATTACTGGAACCTTGCATATCTCCCTTTAATAAGAGATGGATTCTATAGGTTGGTGCAGGATTTGAGAGAAATTAACAAAATAGTCCTTCCCTATTATCCCATAATACCAGAATAGGAGATTCCTGTAACCAATAAGTGGTTTAGTGTCATTGACTTAAAAGATGCCTTCTGGTCCATTAGATTTAGAAAATAGAGATGTTTTAGCCTTTGAATAAGAGGATTCAGACATTGGAAGAAAACTGCAGTATAAGTAGTATGTTTTGCCCCAGGTGTGTACAGAATCTCCTAAACTGTTTGGTCAAGTACTCGAAACTATTTTGGAAAATTTTGAGACCTCGTTACCCAGAGCTTACAATATGTTGATCTATTAGGAAGAATAGAGAAGAGAGCAGTGAAGCCTCCATAAAATTGCTAAACTACACAGGGAAGGAGAAGCTCTGTGTCTCAAAGAGAAAGCTACAATTTGTAGAAAGGGAAGTAAGGAATTTGGGATAATTAATTAGTAAGGGGAGTAAGAAGCTAGATCCCTAACAGATGGGTGGAATCCTCCAAACGCCATTGCTCAAAACAAGGAAGGAATTCCAGAAATTTCTGGGATTAATAGGGTACTGTAGAAATTGGATTGATTCATATGTTACTTTGACAAAACTTCCATATCAGCATAGATATTGGAATAGATATTGGAAGAAGAGCCTAATTGAATTAAATTCCACACTGTTGGTCACAGGAGTTTCCAACAATTAAAAGAGGCTTTAATGTCATCTCCTATTCTGGCCCTCTCCTCCTTAGAAAAATCCTTTCTTTTGTTTGTTTATGTGCATCAAGGAACAGCTTTAGGGATACTGGTTCAAATAAAAGGAGGGCAAAAAAGAATTATAGCCTTCCTTTCCAGAGTATTGCAGCTGATGGCACTGGAAATGACCCATTTGTATTTAAGCTGTTGCAACTACAGTTATATTCGTGGAGACAAGCGGAGAACTCACTTTTGGAAGGATCCTGATAGCCAGTGTTTCTCACCAAGTTAGGTTCATTTTCAATCAAAGGGCTGGGAGATAGCTCATCAACTCCAGAACACTGAAGTATGAGGCCATAAGCCTATAAAAAGATGATTTGATATTAGCCCAGGATCATCATTTGAACCCTGCCTCTTTTGGAACTACCCCTGGTCAGGAAGGCCAGGACAAAAGCATTATTGTTTAGAGATGATTGATTTTCAAAGAAAAACACAGGAAAATCTGCAAGAATCTCCAATCCCAGGAGTTAGTAATTTATCATAGATGGAGCCTCATGAGTGGTGGAAGGAAAAAGGAGGAATGAATATGATATTGTTGTGCCACAATTCCCTTTATTGTCGTGACTCAGTTTCCCTAATTGTCCTGACTCAGTTTCCCTAAATTGTTCTGACTCAGTTTCTCTAAATTGTTCTGCCTCAGTTCCTTAAATTGTTCTGCCTCAAATCCCCTGATTTCAATCCCCCCTTTTCTGCTCATTAGAACTGAGATAATTAGGACTGTGGAGATCTGGCATTCCAAAAGAGGAGACTCCAGATGTCCTATCTCAGATGCCTAATTGGCATTGTGTATATCTCTAAGTTTCAGACTTCCTGGCTTTAGTTGGATACCTCCTAAGTCCTCCCAATTTGTAAGAATTTATGGTCCTATCTCAACTTGTCAGAATCAGATTGATGGTCCCTGCCTGGAGATTTTCACTCACCAGAATTTGGACTTTACCTCCCTCCCCCACCCCGCCTTTATCTACTCGAGCTTAGAGCCATTTATGTGTCATTGAGAACTCACATTTGCTACTGGATGCTTTAAGACATCAGGCCTGGGGGCAACATGACCCCAGCATAATCTTTCCCTTTCAAATAAAATGTTAAAAACTTTCTAATCTCTATCTTGCTTCAGTTTCTTCGGTATTACAATATAGTTGATGGAGATAGCAGTGCTATAGTTGAGGTTTGCACAGATCTGTGCACTTTATGCAGTCAATCAAGTCCAGAAATTATTGGAAAAGAAAGAAGAAAATATTTATATAGATTCTAAGTATGCCTGGGTAATGGTACATGCGTGTGGAAAAATTTGGGAAGAGAAAGGTATGGTCAATAGCAAGAGCAAGGAGCTAGTTCATATTATACTGTTATTACAAGTCTTGAAAAACCTCTTACTGAGACCATTGCTATTATACATCAACCTGGTCAGGCAGAGGAAATCACCTGGCAGATGAGGAAGCAAGGAGGACAAAGAGTTAGGAATCTGACTGGGCTGACGCTCTCTTGGTCTTGGTTCCTCTTTCCCTCCCAAGTCTAGCCACTCCACCTTGTCAGAAGAGAAATGATGGGTCCGAGACTTGGGAGCCCGAGAGAAATATAATGGTAAATGCTGTCTCCTTTATGGGTTGGAAGGGTTGAATAAGGCAAGGACGAGGCAGATTTTACAGCAGCTTCACCAGGGCAGCCCCTGGGATGCCCAAAGCTTGTGCAATACAGTCTTGACCCAGTCCCTATCTCCTGGCCTGTATACCCTGGCATACCAACTGGTGGATGGCTGCCTTATTTGTTGAAGTACAAATAAGTCTGCCTAGTGCCAGGCACCAGCAGGAAGAAAGCCCAGGAATTAGATCTTTTTGGAGCATACAGGTGGACTTTACTGAGCTGCCCTTAGAGGGTCACCTCAAATATTTTCTCATCGTAGTGGATCATCTGATTTCACGGGTAGAGATCTTCTCCATGACCCAAGCTACTGCTTGGGCCATTAGTAAGACCTTATTGGAACAAATTATCAGATATGGGATGGTGGATAGGATAGACTCGGACCAGGGAACTCACTTTACTTTTGAGGTTTCCCAGTCAGTCCCTGGCAAAGGTCTTGGATATTAGCAGGAGTTTCACACTCCTTGGCACCCTCCTTCCTCAGGTAAAGTGGAAAGAATGAACCAGGAGACCAAGAGGCAATTTACTAAATTGGTGTCGGAAGCACCATTGCCGGGGGCTAAATGCCTGCCTTTTGCCACCCTCAGAATTAAGGCCAAATCCTGGAGGGGTATTGGGTTATCGCCTTACAAACTCTTTGGGCAGGAAGAGGAGAGGGAAACTGGAACCCATATTGACAGAAGAGACAAATTCCTCAGGAATTATGTACACTGCCTGAAAAAACATTTGCATTTCAGAATAAAGGGATGATTGCTTAGATTCCACCACTGGGGTTCCCTGTACACAGATTTCAGCCCAGAGAATGGGTGTAGATCCAAATGTAGAAAGAGGAAAAACTCACCCTGGAGGGACTTATCCAAGTCTTGCTGATGTCAGACACCACATGTGGGCCAAAGAACCAGTTACCCCTCCCATGGAGTGGGCTGTGGACTCAAACCATCCCAATGATTTAGAGTTAAAGCTGAGAAAGAGATTACTTCCCACTGGTTGTATATGAGCCTTGAGGGCATGTGTAGAAGATCAGTGATTTATCTAGTTCTTTTAGCATTTCTGTTGTTAACTTGCCTGGTAGGCATCTTTATTTGTGCAGGGTTACCTACTCCTGTTACTGTGGATGCAAGTGATTGGGCTCCATAGATGGGCCCCAGAAAGGATCATTGAGACCTGTGGTCCAGTCACTTGGGCCCAGGATTGGAATCGGGCATATAGAACCCCAATTTATATGCTGAATAGCCTTGAGGAGAAAGTCTCCTTGAATCCGGCCTCTGTAAAAACTCTGCCTGAGGACAAACAGCTTCATTCTGTAATCTAGGTGGGGCTAGTTGAGTCCAGAGCTGGAGAATTCCAACCCTATTGAACTGAAGAAAGACTCATTCAATTCTATTCAATTCCAGCTCAAACTCCACCCACCAGCCCTCATCGGGAGCAGGCCTCTGCTTGTAGCTAAGGCTTCTGTTATAAAAAGAGCCAATTTTAAACTCACTCCTCATAAAGGACCTAACATGCCATACCATGCTATTCCAAGGAACCCTCTGCCCACTGGGATGACATTCTCTTCCAGCTTTGCCCTCTCTTTATCTTTCTCACCTATTTCCCTAAGGAGACTTTATACCTCTCTGTCCAGATTTCTCTACTAGAAATTTGACTCCCCTGTCAGGACTTTGCCACAAGGGATTCAACCTCTTTAGTCATGCATAGCAAAGGCTGAATTCCCAATACCAATAATAAACCTCTTTTTTTCAGTCTAGCTTTTTGGGTTCATAAATTCCTTTATGAAGGAGCTCTGCACCACCAGAAGGGGGTTCCCCCAAAACTCCCTATTCTTGTGCTGAATCTCAAGGGGATTTAAGGGAGCCAAACCTCTCCATTTGGTTCCCTGAATCCCGAGCCTGCCACTAGACCTTATCATTTAACTCCCCGACCACTAGGAACCCTAATCTCATCATTTGGTTCCCTAACTGGAAACCCTGAACTCTACCTCATTAGCCTCATTAGCCTCCAGGCCATGGTAAAAGTATTTAAGGCACTGGATTTGTTAGGAGACCAGACTTGGAAGGATCGCAGACTGAGGACAAGGTTCTGAGGAAAGGTATGGAGGAGGGTATGAGAGCTCTTCAAGGTTAATAAATAAAAGGAAGGGTTGAATGGGTTAAACTGAGTGAAGACCTCTCCTAGAATGTGGCCTGGATCTATACCCTAAATATAACTTGAAACTTTGCATACTCTATTATCCTCTCTTACCAGGTACTTTGTGTTGTGATTATACTACTTCCTAATTCTTCTCTTGCTCCCTATACCTCCTCATACCATTTCTCTTCTTCTCTTTCCTCCAATTTAAAACATATCTAAAACTGGAAGCATGTTGTTCAATCAAAAGTAATTTAGCTTTGCTTAATCATATTTGAATTAGCCTATGAACTATTTCATGCAATAAATGACAACCTTTGTGACCATGATAAGTGTCTCTCCTGTGAGTTCTTCACTTATCAAACCATTCCCCAAAATTACTCCTTCCTCTGTATATTTGGTAACAGAATACTTTTTATTGTGATCTTTTTTATTATATTCTGTGAAGGATGAATTTATTCTTTCTGCTTTTTTATTTGTTTACAATATCTTTGTGCCCTAATATAGGTTCAATTTTTATAAAATTTCCACTGGATACTGAGAAATATTATAACTGTATATATTTATTCTTTTTTTTGTTGTTGTTATTACCAGAAATAATTTTTATTGCATCTTTACATCAATATGTTTTTTACTTTGAAAATTCAGTTTCAAATATTACTTCTTCCCACTATGATGACTTGACTCATTGTTTTTTTAATACTATGTTATTTTTCCCACAATTACATCAAAACAAAATTTAGCACACAGCTTTACAAGATTTTAGTTTCAAATTTTTCTCCTTCCTTTCTCCCCTCTTCCAAAATGATAAGCTATTTGATATAGATTATACAACATATACAATAAAACTTATTTCCATGTTAGTCACTGTTGTCATAGAAGAAACAGATCAAAAGGGAAAAAATGTAAAAGATAATGTAAGTGAAAAAAATGCTTTGGTCTACATACAGAGTTCTTTAGTTCTTCATCTGAATGTGGATAGCACATTCCTTCATGAGTCTTTTGTACTTCTTTTGGATCATTGTGTTTCTGAGAAGAACTAAATTATTCATGCCATTATACAATATTGCTAATATCATCTATAATGCTTTCCTAGTTCTGTTCAAACATTTCATTTTGTATTAGTTCATAGTAGTCTTTTTTCTTTTTTTTATTATAGCTTTTTATTTACAAGACATATGCATGGGTAATTTTTCAACAATGACCCTTGCAAAAACTTTTGTTCTAACTTTTTCCCTTCTTCCCCCTGGTCCCTCTCCCAGATAGCAGATAGACCAATACATATTAAATATGTTAAAGTATATGTTAAATACAATATATGTATATATATCCATACAGTTATTTTGCTGCACAAGAGGAATTGGACTTAGAAATAATGTAAAATTAACTTATGAAGGAAATCAAAAATGCAGGCGGACAAAAGCAGAGGGATTAGAAATGCTATGTTGTTAGAGTTCAAATGTTGGAGTTTGTTCTTCTCAAAGCACAGCCGGTTTAGAGGCTTGGAGCCCTTCGGATGTCTCCAAATCCAAAGGTTCTGTCCTTCAGCCTCTGACTCTGCTTTCTTCTGCCTCCAACCAAGACAGAGATGGAAGGTCTCTCTTATCTCCTTCTGGGGAGCCCAGCCACCAACTTGCCGCGGAGAGAGGGCTTCTGGCGTAGCTCCACTGAAATCCGTCAAAGTGTTCTCTGCACCAGAGTCGTTCCTCTCGAGTCCAGCGCGATCAGCCAGCCAAGAGGAAAAAAGTGTATTCTGGAATGGCTGTCTCGCCTTATATGTGAACCTTCTGAAAGAATGGGATTATGGGTTTTCTCCCATAGTGCTCTCTGGCCCAAAGAGCTTTAAGGTGTGGACTCTCTTGAAGTTAGAAAGTGTACTTTGTGAAGCTAGCATACTTGTGGACTCCAATGAGTAAAGGTGGGAACACAAGCCTTGTCTTGATTAGTTCTACTTAATACCTTGTTTCAGGTTCTGGCCAAAACAACTTCTTGTAAGATTAGATCAACTCTAATTACTTAGCAGTTAGTAAGGATTCCAACATCTCCCCCTTTCTTTTGTTTTAAAACATAGGGGGTTTCTGAGGGGGTACACATAAATCCATCAATATGGGCCAGAACTTTGTAACAGATATACATGGTATACATATCATAAGAACAAATGGAGAAAATGCAATAACAGACATTTACACACTGATGTGGGAAACTGGGGAATGTGTAGGAGCGTGGAAGGGAAGGCAAGCTGTACAGCTTTTCACTATGCTCCTAGCTTCTTCTCTTGTAATCCCAAACTGTAAACGCAAAGCTCGAGCAGCCTGATGGTATTTAGAATGGGATTCCATTGTAATAGGGAAACCCCCTATTAGTTCCCTGAGGCTGCCTCAGATTCACCCCACCCTTGAGCCTCACTTAAGTCTCCCTGCCCTGTGGGGATATGGCCATTAATCTGTTCTTTGTCTTCCTCCTTTATCTCAGGCTTCCCCCTTTGGCTATCCTGGTATTTTAAGGCCATCTGTATTGTATTGTATAAATAGAACACTGCAATGGAAACTGAACGAGGACCGTTTTCATTGTTATATGCAGAGATCTGTTGACCAACCAATGCCCAGTTTTTTAGAGAGATTTGCTTTTCCTCTAAGAACCAAGGGGAGGTGCGTTTTAATGTAGCCAGAAGTCTAGCTGTCTGTCCCCAAGTTACAAGTAGCCCTTGATCTTCTATCAGCTTAAGCAGGCTTTCTATAGCACCACTCTTGGGTGGGTCTGGGGTTGGGGGGGTTGGGGTGGGGGATGGAGAATCTTTACCTAGGATCTGTCCCATTTCAGCCAAAAAAGGTTGTACTCACTCAGTTCCTGGTCACTGGAGACTTCTTCAGTGAAAGTAGGGTCCTTGGTTCCCACGCTTGGGCGCCAAATGTTAGAGTTCAAATGTTGGAGTTTGTTCTTCTCAAAGGCACAGCCGGTTTAGAGGCTTGGAGCCCTTCGGATGTCTCCAAATCCAAAGGTTCTGTCCTTCAGCCTCTGACTCTGCTTTCTTACTTGTGGACTCCAATGAGTAAAGGTGGGAACACAAGCCTTGTCTTGATTAGTTCTACTTAGTACCTTGTTTCAGGTTCTGGCCAAAACAACTTCTTGTAAGATTAGATCAACTCTAATTACTTAGCAGTTAGTAAGGATTCCAACACTATGTAGTGGTTCACACTCATTTCCCAGAATTCTTTCACTGGATGTAGCTGGTTCTCTTCATTATTGAACAAATAGAACTGATTTGGTTCATCTCATTGCAGAAGATGGGCATGTCCATCAGAATTGATCATCATATAGTATTGTTGTTGAAATATATAATGATCTCCTGGTCCTGCTCATTTCACTTAGCATCAGTTCATGTAAGTCTCTCCAGGCCTTTCTGAAATCCTCCTGCTGGTCATTTCTTACAGAACAATAATATTCGATAACATTCATATACCACAATTTATTCAGCCATTCTCCAACTGATGGGCATCCATTCAATTTCCAGTGTCTAGCAACTACAAAGAGGGCTGTCACAAACATTCTTACACATATAGGTCCCTTTCCCTTCTTTAAGATCTCTTTGGGATATAAGCCCAGTAGTAACACTGCTGGATCACAGGGTATGCACAGTTTGATAACTTTTTGGGCATAATTCCAAATTGCTCTCCAGAATAGCTGGATGTAGCCACAATTCAACCAACAATGTATCAGTGTCCCAGTTTTCCCTTATCCCCTCCAACATTCAGCATTATCTTTTCCTGATATCCTAGCTAATCTGAGAGGTGTGTAATGGTATCTCAGAGTTGTCTTAATTTGCATTTCTCTGATTAATAATGACTTGGAGCATCTTTTCATATGGCTAGAAATAGTTTCAATTTCTTCATCTGAAAATTGTCTGTTCATATCATTTGACCATTTTTCAGTTGGAGAATGGCTTGATTTTCTTTATCTATTCTTCAGTAGTCCCATTTGAAGCCATAACACTTTTTTTTTGTCTATAGTTTCTCCAGCAATTTTTTCCTTCACGTCTTTATTTTCCTTATTATTTTCCAGTATTTTAGATTCATCCAGAGCTGAGAGAAGGACACAGATATATCAAGACATATTGTCTATGTCTTCTTGTAGTCTTGCTAGTTTTGTAATTAGCAAACTTTCTTTTGTGATTTTAGATGTTAAGGCATTTGCAGCTTATGATATCTATGGTTCATTTCAGCATAATATATTTCCCTTGTTTATCCTTTTTATGTTATGAATGCTTGTTTTTACTTTGATAGCATGATTGCAACTTTTGCTTATTTAGTTGATTAGATGGAAAGTAAACTTTTTTTTTTTCAGCTACTCATTTTAATTCTGTGTGCCTCTATTTTTAAATATGTTTTTAGCAAGCAACAGATTATGGAGTTTTCTCTTCTTTTTCAATTTGTTATTCTTTTGCATTTTCTTAAATTATTTAATCCATTGAAATTTAAACTTATGAGCTATTCATATTTTTTTCATTTATCTTCTTGTTGCTTGTCCTTGGATCTTGAAGAAGAACCTATGACATCAGGAAGGTAATGTCTTGACTTGCAAGGGAATTAGATTTAAGTGAGATAGGGCTTTGCAAAGTTACCAGCCTCATTCTTTTTTCTAGCACCAACTTAGTGCTCTTCATTATTGTGCTCCGGTAACAAGACAGAAATTAGGATGAGTGAACATGATCCTAAATAAAATGGGAGACTTGGGCTTTTTTAAACTAAGGTCTTTCTCAAGTCTCAGTTTATCTGAAGCAACACCTGTTCAGTTATTAACACTGGATAAAAAATGAAGCAAAAACTATTTTACTTACTTAAAAAAATCAGTCTGGGAGGAGACTATCCAAAGGGTTTCTAGTTAGGACAGAAACAATAGTTATTTAAAACTCAGTCAGACATTAAAACCCAAACAATGATCTGGCTGGGACATATTACTGACCAATCAATGAGAATCGGAGTGATTAAATTTAAGGCATACTCAACTAGCTGTATTTGAATCTCAATAGACTTTACCCAAACTTGTTTTTTCCCCACTCCACTCCTTCACCCCCAGAACTCTATTTCAAAATATGGACAGAGTATGCACATGGAAGTGCACAATTTCCCATGTTGGAGAGGGAAAGAAAAAAAAAAAAAGGATGGAGTAAACAGCATTGCCCAACTGGAACTGATCATTTGGGTCTCTAGTGGAGCAACAATGAAAAAGATTGTTGTTTTCCCTTCCTTTTCTCTTTCTTTTTGAAAAATTTTATTGTCTCCAGTTATGTATAAAAGCATTATTTTTGTACCTTAATTTTTTATGTATTTCCCTATGAATAATATTGAGAGAGAAAAATCAGAACAAAAGGGGAAAACCACAAGAGGAAAAAAAACAGAAAAGAAAGAGAAAAAAGTTAATATAACGAGTTGATTTACATTCAATCTTCCTAGTTTTTTCTCTAGTTTTTCCATCCAGAGTTTTTGTCCTTCATTCTCAAAGAGGATTAATGGCATCAGGAAGGTGATGGCTTCATTTGCAGATGAAATGGGTTTAAAAGAGAAAGGATTTTGCAAATTCACTTGCCTCATTTTGTTCTCCAGAGCCATCTGGGGCCAGTTGGTAAGATCCTGAATAACTAAGTGGGTTTGGCTGAGAAATCTTGAACTACTGATAAAATTATTCTGAGGCCTTCTCTGAGAGAAGGGCCTTGTAGGGTTTTCACCCCTGTGGAGGTCTTGGGTAACCCCATCTTACTGTAATCAATCAGATAACCAAAGTATAATGTTAAATCCATGAGGTTAAATTTTTCCTATAAATCTGCCCATGGTCTGCGCCATCTTTGCTGAATCCCTTGTGATTTAACCTTTTACAGTGTTCTGCCTTTTGGGGTCTTTACTCTCATTCTCCACCATGCCTCATGATGTTTTTCTCCTTGTTATATCTAACAGACTCTTAGGATTTAGCCTTCTAGTCACTGGTGTGCTCCTATATTCCTTTTCGCCTGGTTATTTGCAAGTCTCACTGGGGAACTCATCTTTTCCACATTGATCATTAAAACCTTTTCCTTCCTTAATCTATTTCATGTTTGCCATTCATGGTGTATATTTTATCTCTTTAATTTGTCTGTAACCTCTTTTCATAAATAAAAATACCTTTTGGGTCAAGAAAATCCCTTGTGAATTCTTTACATGTGAATTGCTACCAAACAACCATTATTTGGTGCCAAATCCCAATTGTTCTCTTCAAATCTCATCACACAGATGAGATGACACAGATCAAGATGATGGAAAAGAATAGGAATATGTATATATTTACAAATTAAAATTTTCTTCTCTCCAATTTTCAACACAGTATTGTCTTTTTAGTTATTTTACTTTAGTATATTTTAATATCATCAACTTTTCCAATGATTCTCTTCCTCTTTTCCCAGAGATTTGTGCCTCCCATCCTCCTCAAGTCCATTTTGTTATGTTTTGCATATTAGTTGTTTTTTCTTCCTACTGTTTATTTATTTCATTCTTACTCCCCTTTACTTTCCCAGTTGAGTAGTCAAGTGGAATCCTCCTTCCTCTTCATACCTTCAACTTGTTTTTTCTGTTAGTAATTAAAATTATATTATTTGTGCCTTTTTCTGAAAATGATTATTTTCTTCATGATTTTACCCTGAAATACCACTCTAACATTTAAACAAACCCTTGCCTAACCCTGGAAGTTTAGATAACTTAAAGTATAGTGAAACACCTGAGGCCTGAAAGGAAAACCACTTTTTCACCATAACCCACATGACTTAATTCACCTGTCTTCAAAGACAACAGGAGACACAACTGCAAAAAAACGCCAATAGGCCTCTACTTCTTGTGCACCCCATTGTGCACAATGGATAAGCACAAACTGTGTATCCCATGCAGGCACACCTTTTGGCCCTATTGCACAAAGCTCCCCCTCTCTTAGGCCTCAAGGGATTGTTTTTCAATCAGTCACCTCCTTTGTTATCTTCCTGAAATATCTTGGGCAGCATGATGCCTAAGAGCATTCTGGTAATACTCAGATGAGGAACTAATAGCAGGCTTTTTGATTCTGTTCAACTATTGCTTGTGACAATAAGCATTATTCCCCTCACAGACCTTGCTCCTAATAAGCTAGATGCTCCCTCCATTAAGACCTGTTTGGATTCCCCTTGAAGCTGTGCTCATGTTTCAATAATAATTCAATAATAATACATCTCCACATCCAATTCCTTTCAGGCCTCAGGTCTTATTTCCCATCTATTTGTGCACAACAACTTCCCCTCTTCCCCATGCTTATTCTACACAGTGATTTTTTGATTTATGGTTCCTATGCTGATTTAATCCAATTTAGTATCTGCATGCCTCATGGTATCAAGGTTTCTAAGGTATCTGGGTTCATAATTCTAAGCAGTTCTCTATCATTGTTTGTTAAGCTTTTGCCATGGTTCCTTTTTTTTTTTTTTTCTGTTGTTTCTTATTCTAAGAAATAACAATTTCTCCAAATGATAAGAATGTTCCCACAACTAGAAAATTTCCAATGTCCCTGAATGCAGGGACCCTTTGCCCTCTTTCTGATCATTCCCCTAAACCTTCCCATTGCTTCCTAATCTCCATAGCACAATGTTGTCTCAGTGATCTGGATGTCAGCTGTCCTCAGCACCTGTGATTTCCCTTTTCCTGATGGAGGATGAGTGGTTTCTAACTGCATAAAGCCTCTGTAGTTCGGTACCTATTATGAAATCCCTATTTTGCTTTCTAGAATATTTCTTTTCTTTCATGGGACTATTCATCAGTGGTTTCCTGTCTGATTATTGAAAAAAGATTGTCCTTCTTTCTGTCCTTTTCTACCTCTCCTTTTTAGTCTGTTTCCATTTTCTTTTAAACTATTTCTTTTCTGATAGACTGGAGGAGTTATTTTTATTTATGAAATGATTAAGGTGAATTCTGTATTCACTTCTGGATACTTCTTCCACCGCTCCTTTTCATTAGGTTCATTAAAACAAAAAACAAGAATAGTGATTTTTCTGCAGTTAAGATGTGATGAGGTTTAGGGCAGACCTGTTTCTCTACTACAGCTTCTTTTTTACTTTGCCATTCACCCTTATCTCCTCTTGCATACTCAGGAAGAAATCTCTGACTTGTGTTTGTCTTATTGTTTTGTTTTTATTGTTTTGATTAATATATTTATTCACCCTTCATTTCTATTTTGAAGGACATTTGGGAAGCAAAAGATTTTGTCTTTTTTCTATTGAACATTCATCTTATTTCATTTATTT
Source organism: Antechinus flavipes (assembly GCF_016432865.1). Classification (NCBI taxonomy): domain Eukaryota; kingdom Metazoa; phylum Chordata; class Mammalia; order Dasyuromorphia; family Dasyuridae; genus Antechinus; species Antechinus flavipes. The sequence continues at coordinate 431,822,813 of NC_067399.1, forward strand.
GTTTATATTTCATCCATCTTATTTCATTCCAGGGATCCTCAAACTAAGGCCCGTGGGCCAGATGTGGCAGCTGAGGAAGATTATCTCCCTCACCCAGGGCTATGAAGTTTCTTTATTTAAAGGGCCACAAAACGAAGTTTTTGTCTTTACTATAGTCTGGCCCTCCAACAGTCTGAGGGACAGTGAACTGGCCCCCTATTTAAAAAGTTTGAGGACCCCTGATATTAGGCTATTAAGAGGGCAAGTCCCTTTGGGCAGAATCCCAAACTCTCCTGTACTTCCTTCTTTCCTTCTGTCAGGATCAGGTTATATGACCTACTAGAATGTAAGTAATTTTGTGAGAAATTATGGTGAGTGAATCAATTAGAAATTATATTCTTTATTGTTAATATACATGGTTGTTACCTTGATCTGTTACTGTTACCCAAGCTAAAATCTATATAATACTCCTTCTTCTAACTGATAGAGATCAATGCTTCTCACCTGCATGAGTGAATAAGTCTTAGAGATAAATCTTAACGTCCTGTTTTGCTTCCCCCAACAATAAAGTGATCGATAAATCCTGTTCCTGAAAATCACATTCTGTGACACTAACAATATTTAAGGGAACTGATATAATTTTTGGTAGCATATTCAATTCTTAGGGAGAACTGAGTGGTCAAATTTCTGAAGTCAATGTATTACTTTTTTTTTTTGGGCAGGGAATAAAGTTTCTCTTGGAGAAGAGTGGTGGGAAAAGAGACTAGAAATAAAAGTCTGTTGTACCTCCCTACAGCCACACATTGACACCCCATATTACATGTAGGGGATAACCTTAATCACAATATCATCTTGGCTTGTGGAGATAAGGGCATTTATTTCATCATTTTGACATAATTTCTATTAGGGAAGACTGATATAAATGTTTAGTTCTGTATTTTGTTGGTTTCATATGTGTGCCCCCAAACTTAAATTGGTGAAGTGCCAATAACTCTGAGCAGATTTCATCAATGGCAAGCTGGACACATAAGCCTTAACCAGTGAAACATGCTTGGCAAATTGTCTCAAAGAAATCTTAGGAGACCATTTAATTCAAACACTTTATTTGATCATAGAGAAAAATGAGACAAAAGGAGGTTTACTGATTAACCTGAAGCTCATGTGGACAATGAATTGTGGGGGTGGAATTCCAATTCTCAATTTTAATGCCTTGTTCTCTTCATAATTCAATAGTATAGCTAACAGACATAGATTGGTAGAGATTTTGTCTCAAGATCCAAATATCAAAGTGAGTATTCTGGGATGCTTCTCATATCATAAAAACATTAGCACCCTAATAGGAAATAATCTCAGTCATACAAATACCTTCCAAGAGGTCAGAAATCTCTCTACATTCTTTGCTGTTCTTTTTGCAAGGAAAATTTCTCACCTTTCCACTGATGTCTTCTGGATTCTTTACCTAAAGGTTTTCTTTTCAATTGATGATTGAAAATTCAATCAAAAAGGTGATTCAAATACCTTAATATTTCTCTGGAGTATTTGGACAATAGAAGAATATTCTTGGAGAGGGAAGATGTTAAAAAAAATCTCAGTGGATTTCACAGAAGATTCAAACCATTGTTCAAATAGTAGAAATAGCCTATAAAGTATTCCCAAGTAATCATCATCTAGCATTTGATTGACAATTTCCAGTTTTACAAAGGTCATTGCTTCTTGAGCAACTAGCTATTTCACTCCTGAATGACTCTAATTGTTAGGAAGTTTTTCATCATTTTAAGCTGAAATTCTCCTCTCACTAAAACTTCTCCCTTCCCATATCCATATCACAATTCTGTTTGAGCCTTTTTCCCTTGAGGCAAAGCAGGAGAAACCTAATTCCTTGATAATATTGACATCAATGAACATATTCTATCTCCCCCAATTTCAATACCCACTCTTGGCATATTCCTTATTCCAATCTTGTTATGATATTTGATACCTGACTATTCCTTAGATTCTCTGTTAGTTTCCTACTAATGGAATTCAGACAAAAATTTCAGTGAAGTTTCCTTTATTCTATAAGCATCAATACAAGCACAAAAGAAGATCCAACATTCTGAAAGAGAATCTTCTGGAAATAGCAGATGTCTCGAGTATTATCTTCTAATAGGAATGAAACACACTGGAGTACATTTCAGAAATGTTGTTCTTATTCAACAGAATCCCATATGTAAAAATTGGATTTTGTTACCACTCTGCCTGTGGAATGGGAATAGAAAATGAAATGAGGATCACTAATACACAGTCATATTTTCTGATGTTAAATATTAGAATTTTGGGGGCTATTTGGGAGGAGTACTGAGCTTCCTGACACAAGCAGTTTTCAAACAGAAGATGAGCAGTTGGAGATGATGTTGTAAAGCACATTCATACACTGGTTAAAAGCAGAATTCTGTTATTTTTGATATTTCTATGCACACTGAGATTCCTTGTTTATGTAATACTATCCTTGCTGTTGTTCTCCAAATTTCCTCATAAAACTTACTGTTTCGGTCTTTAAGTTATTTTATTTATGCTTTTAAAAAATCATCATTGCCATTTTTCAATGTATCTCCACTTGTCATCCCTCTCTCTAACAATAGAAACACCACACTCATAACAAATTAGTATAGGAACAAAAGAGGCAACAACAACAACAACAAAATACCAAACAAATCAACACATTGGCTAAAAAAATATATTATCATTTCTCACTGATAAGCCCTCCAGTACTCTGTGGAGAGACAGCAGGCTGCTTCATCACTTCCTTCTGAAGTTACATCCCATTTCTGTTAAAACAGCTCTAGCTGATGATTTCCAGTCAGTCACTATCAACTCTTTGCTTTACTCCACCTCATTTTACTAGAAGTCTCAGAAGCTAAGACTTCAAAGTTCTGGCCTTTCTACACTACAGTAACAGCTCTTGCTACTTTTGATGAATTGCTGTATCCAGGGGATTCACTGTCCTGAAGATGACCTCCTGGAAATGAGCCATTTTAGGAAGGCAGATGTCCCAATGATGAATTGCCTGTTACTCTCCTCCTGCTGGAAGCCTTTCTGCACTGGGAGGGCCAGACCAGAAACTTTTTTTTTTTAATCGCTTTTTATTGACAGAGCCCATGCCTGGGTAATATTTTACATTATCCCTTGTACTCGCTTCTGTTCTGACTTTTCCCCTCTCTCCCTCCACCCCCTCCCCTAAATGGCAAGCAGTCTTATACATGTTAAATATGTTACAGTTTATCCTAGATACAATATATGCAGAACCAAACAGTTCTCTTGTTGCACAGGGAGAAATGGATTCAGAAGGTAAAAATAACCTGGGAAGAAAAACAAAAATGCAAACAGTTTACACTCATTTCCCAGTGTTCCTTCTCGGGCTGTAGCTGATTCTGTCCATCATTGGTCAATTGGAACTGAGTTAGATCTTCTTTTTGTCGAAGATATCCACTTCCATCAGAATGCATCCTCATACAGTATCGTTGTTAAAGTATATAATGATCTCCTGGTTCTGCTCATTTCATTTAGCATCAGTTCATGTAAGTCTCTCCAAGCTTCTCTGTATTTATCCTGATGGTCGTTTCTTACAGAACAATAATATTCCATAACATTCATATACTACAATTTACCCAACCATTCTCCAATTGATGGGCATCCATTCATTTTCCAGTTTCTAGCCACCACAAAAAGGGCTGCCACAAACATTTTGGCACATTCAGGTCCCTTTCCCTTCTTTAGTATTTCTTTGGGGTATAAGCCCAGTAGTAGCACTGCTGCATCAAAGGGTATGCACAGTTTGATAACTTTTTGGGCATAATTCCAGATTGCTCTCCAGAATGGTTGGATTCGTTCACAACTCCACCAAGAATGCATCAATGTCCCAGTTTTCCTGCATCCTCTCCAACATTCATCATTATTTTTTTCCTGTCATCTTAGCCAATCTGACAGGTGTATAGTGGTATCTGAGTTGTCTTAATTTGTATTTTTCTGATCAATAGTGATTTGGAACACTTGTATGAGTGGAAATAGTTTTAGTTTCATCATCTGAAAATTGTCTGTTCATATCCTTTGACCATTTGGAGAATGGTTTGATTTCTTATAAATTAGAGTCAATTCTCTATATATTTTGGAAATGAGGTCTTTATCAGAACCTTTGACTATAAAAATGTTTTCCCAGTTTATTGCTTCTCTTCTAATCTTGTCTGCATTGTGTTTTGTTTGTACAAAAACTTTTCAATTTGATATAATCAAAATTTTCTGTTATGTGATCACAAATTCCTTCCTCCTCCTCCTCCACAAGTCTGAGAGGTAAAGTATCCTATGTTCCTCAAATTTATTTATGATCTCATTCTTTATGCCTAACTCATGGACACATTTTGATCTTATCTTGGTATATGGTGTTAAGTGTGAGTCCATGCCTAATTTCTGCCATATTAATTTCCAGTTTTCCCAGCAGTTTTTGTCAAAAAATGAATTCTTATCCCCAAAGTTGGGATCTTTGGGTTTGTCAAACACTACATTGCTATAGTTATTGACTATTTTGTCTTGTGAACCTAAACTATTCCCCAGAAACTTGCACACCCCTGAGGCAACTTTTGAGAATCCACAGCCACCTCTCTGCCACAATAAGGCATTAAAGGATCTCTTGGTAGAGGTATAGAGACATATTAAATTTTAAAATCAGAATTACTAATTTAAAATGAGACAAATCTGAAGGAAGCATGATGGACAGCTTATAAATATGAAACAATTATCTATCTATATCTATACCTCTATATACTTCATGTCACACATACATATGTGTTCCTCTGTTTAGCATTTGAACTGATGAATAGAATGAATGATGGGTGTGGAGGAGAGGATGTGCAAACAACTATGGATGCCTTTAAGGAGAAGAATTAGAAGTACAATACATCACAGCTGGCAGGCTTCATGGAATACTGTGATCTTACAGATAAAAAATGAATACTAAGGATTTGACTTGTTCAAAGATATGCAACTAGTTCATAAATTTGCAAAAACATTGATTGTTTATTCTGGAAGTAATTGTTAACATGATTATTAGCAATATGTTGATCATTTTGCCTAACTACTTTTATATCCTCATTTTATACATATGCAAACAAACTAGGAAGCATCTATTTCTGTTCATATGGAAAGAGAGGCCTAAAGAGTTTAAGGGACTTGTCCACTGTTGACCCTGTTGATAGAGATGGCATGGCGTCTGGAAGGAACATGAGCTTTAAATCTTTGCTTTATCCTCATTGCCTTATATATTTAGTCAGTTCTTTTTACATCTTTAAGCCTCAGTGTCCTTATCTATAGAATGGGCATATCAGTATAAATAGAAGAAGAAAAGGGTAATGGAGAGAGTAACTGTTTAGATAAGAGTATGAATCACATGGCTAGAACTGCTGGTATATCCTAATCTGATGGTTGGGGTATACTTTAAGTACATGGAAAAGCCTCAGTAAGCCTCATCTCAACAAATCAATAGTCGATCCTGAGCCCCAGTGGAGTGCAGCAGGGAAACACTAGTATCTGGACACCCTACTTGCCTCAACATACCCCGGGACCAGGTAGATTCCTACTCTTAGAATCATCATGTGCTTCAGAGCAGCCCAGAATAAACAGGCCACCTCCAGTGGTCAGATTCCACTTGCTAGAATATAGCCCTGGAACAACAGGTAGATGCCAGTCCTATGGGTGCCGGAGCAAATAGGCATTTACCAGTATGAGACCCCTGCTAGGTGTGTTATCTTAGTGACCAGGCCACTGGGTGCTTCACTATATTCCTGGGGACATGCAGACACACGCCGGCTGACTTCAGCACAGACAGCAACACTAGGACCCCAGCTGACTTCTCTAACCTCCCAGAAGACCAGCCACTTCCTACCTCACCCCCTCACATAGCACCAGACATGAGGGTCCCCGTGGGTCTCCAGGCAACATCAGTGCAACACCAGGTAAACATCCAGGGCAGGCAGCCCCTAGCATAAGAAATATGAAACAGTGACCCTTCTTCCTGAGAACAGAATTTAAATTTAAAAGAAAGGAGGGAAAAAAGATGAACAAAAAACCAACAAAAAATCATCTGACCATAGAAAATTATTATGGTTAAGGGGATGATCAAGACACAAACTCAGAAGAGGGCAATATCTCAACACCCCTATTAGCAAAATCCCAAAGACAAATGAGAACTCGGAAAGAACTCATAGAAGAGCTAGAAGTAAGAACCTTAAAATCATATAAGAGAGGTCAAATAAAAAATGGGAAACAAGACAAGAGTAATACAAGAAACTTATTAAAAGAAGTCAATGAGCTTGATTAAACAAGACAACTACTTAAAAAGTTTAATTGGCCAGTGAAAAAGGAGATAGATACATAAGTCCACAAAAGAAAACAATTCCTGAAAAGTGCAATTGGCCAAATAGAAAAAAAATACAAAAGCTAATTGAGGAAACTAATCCTTAAATTTTACAACTGGGCAAGTAGAAGTTAAAAATTCTATCAGGCATTACAAGTGAATCAAAGAAATTGGAAGAAATGAAAAAAAAAAAAAGAGAAGAAAATGTAAAATATCTCAGGAGAAAAATAACTGACCTGGAAAACAGATACAGAAGAGACAATATCAGAATCAATTGGTTGCTTGAAAGCCATAATCAAAAGGAAGACTTTGACACCATATTTCAAGAAAACTGTCTTGACATATTAGAACCAGAGGGCAAAATGAGCATTGGAAGAATCAACTGGCCAGTTCAGGAAAAAGATCCTAAAATAAAAACTTCAAGGAACATTAGAAGTAAATTCCAGAACTCTCAGTCAAGGATAAATAATGGAAGTATCCAGAAAGGAATAATTCAAATATTGGGGAACCAAAATCAGCATTACACAGAACTTAACAGCTGCAACGCTGAAAGACAGAAGATGATGAAATATGTTATTCAGAAGCAAAAGGAGCTAGGACTACAACCAAGAATCACTACCAGCAAAATTAATCATTAGTACATCAAAGGAAAATTTGGTCATTCAACTATATAGTTGGATTTCAAGCTTTAATTAGACCAATCTCCAATATCAAGACCCAAGAAAATCATAAACATAGAAAAAGGGAAAGAAAATATAAGCAATTCAATTAGAGCTAAACTGTTTTCATCTCTACATGAAGAGGTAAGGCTTGTAATTCTTAAAAAAATATATATTGCTAATGTACAAGTAGAAGGAATATACTTAGGGTATGGATATAAGCTGAATTTAAAAAATATCAAAAATAATTAAGGAATGGGAAAGAAGAATATTTAGGGTGCAGAAGGAAGAAAGAGTAAATTTGTTCATATGAAGAATTGCGAAAGTCCAATTAGAGTGGAGAGGAAAGGTGGAAGGAGTAGGTAGTAGGCATCACTTGAACCTTACTCTCATCACTATTAGCTCAAATAGGGAATGATGTAACGATCAGTTAAATATAAAAATCTATTTTATACCATAGGGAAGTAGGATATTAACCAAAGGTTGAGATGTGGAGGCTGACAGAAGGGAGGATAGATTGTGGGAAGTGGTAGACAGAACTAAACAGAAACAAAATTTTTTTTTTTTTTTTTGAGGAAAATCAAAACAGATAGTTTATTTATTTATTTTTTAAATTTTATTTTATTTAATAATAACTTTATATTGACAGAATCCATGCCAGGGTAATTTTTTACAACATTATCCCTTGCACTTGCTTCTGTTTCACTTTTTTCCCCTCCCTCCCTTCCTCCACCCCCTCCCCTAGATGGCAAGCAGTCCTATACATGTTAGATATGTTGCAGTATATCCTAGATACAATATATGTTTGCAGAACCGAACAGTTCTCTTGTTGCATAGGGAGAATTGGATTCAGAAGGTAAAAATAACTCGGGAAGAAAATCAAAAATGCAAATATTTCATATTCAAGAAACAAAAATTCTTAAAGAAAAGAGTGAAACAGAGGGAAAAAAAACGAGGAAAACTAGGATAGAGGAAAACACACAATTAGTAATCATAAATGTGAATGTGAATTTGATGAATTCTCCCATAGTATAAAAGTAGATAGCAGAGGGGATCAAAAACTATACTCTTACATGTTTATAAGAAACACACTTGAAGCAAAGAGATACATACAGAGTGAAGGTAAGGGGCTGGAGCAGAATCTATTAAGCTTAACATGATGTAAAATATAAAGCAATCTTAATTTCAGACAAAGTGAAAGCAAAAAGAGACTTAACTAAAAGAGATAAGAAAGGAAACTAAAACTTGCTAAAAAATATCATAGGCAATGAAGCAAAATCAATACTAAACATATATACAAGTTGTTTAGCATCCAAATTCTTAAAGGGCAAGTTGTGATTTACAGGAAGAAATAGAAAATAAAACTATTCTAATGGGGGGACACCAACCATCTTCTCTTAGAGTTCCATAAATCCAAACAAAAAATGAACACAAAAACCCTATTGAGGTAAATAGAATGTTTAAAATTTTTGATATGACAGAACTTTGGAGAAAATGAAATGAGAATAGAAAGGATTATGACTTCTTCTCAGTAGCAATGGCACCTATACAAAACTTGACCATGTATTTGGACACAAAATCCTCAAAATCAAATGCAGAAAAGAAGAAATATTAGATATATCATTTTTGGATAATAATGCAATAAAATATATTCAACAAAAATAGAGAAAGGATAAATTAAAATTTAATTTTAAACTAAATAATCTATTCCTTAAAGAATAAATTGGTCAAAGAACAAATCATAGAAACAATCTGCAATTTCATTAAAAAGAATGACATAAATTGTGACAGACGATATACCAAAGTTTAGGGGATGTTGTAAAGGGCTGAAACTCTGATTTGATGCACCGAGGACAGACAATTGAGCACTTAAGGCTAATTACCAAATGGACAATACTCTATTAGCATACGCTTGGAATATAGCTCTTCTACTATTCTGTATTAGTGTACATCAATCTTTTGGTGTATACAGAAGATTGCAGGAAGGATTAGGGGATGGACTAAGACAAGCCAGGGTCACTTTGGTGGTAGAAAAAGAGAAGGAAGGTCCTGCATCAATCCTGTTCACTTCTACCCCTAAAGACCAAGAATAAAGACCAAAAGGACTTTTGCTTATCTTGATTCTGGCTGATTCTAAGGTATCCAGGATGCTAACTCGGTCTTCACAGGATGCAACCAAAGTAATGTCTAGGACAAATTCTTTCTCTAAATTATTACATCAACAAAATAGAAAAAAGAACAGATTAATGAATTCAGTTTACAACAAAAAAGAAATAAAAAAAAATTAAAAAATCCCAATTGAGCACCAAATTGGAAATGTTAAGAATCAAAAAAAAAAAAAAAAGTTAATAAGATTTAAAGAAAAAAAAAATCCCACAAATAATATGTTATATTGAGGTAATAAATAAATCTAGGATTGTGAATGTAGAGCAAAGAATATTTTTTTCACTTACTCATTTTTGTGTTTTTTCCTTTTTGATTTAATTCTTCTTTCACCACTGTGACTAATATGAAAATATTTTTACAGGACCACACATGTATTGGAGTTGAAAGTTTTGTAAAGTGAATGATTAAAAATTGTCTTTACATGTAATTGGGGGGAAAAAACTATTAAAAAAAGAAAGAACTTTCTCTTCTTTATCACTCCCTTTTTCTCACCTATCTTCAGTCTCTTCCTGGCTCCTGGCTATTTTTCTACTTCCTAGAAACAAACTTTCTTATCCTAAAAATAAAAAAAAAAACAGCAAAAAATCAAAACCTATTTTCTGATTTGTTCATCCTCCCCTAGCTATACTTCCTTATCATTTCTTCGTTTTTTTCCTAAGCTTCTTAGAAGGTCATTTACAGTGGGTATTTTCCACTTCTTTCTCTTATTTTTATCTTAACTCTCTGCAGTCTGGTTTTCAGCTTCGGTAATCAACTGAATCAGCTCTCTTCAAATTTATCGATGAACTTTTAGTTACCAAAGCTAATGGGTTTTTCCTTAATCCTTATCCTTTTTGACCTCTCTACAACTTTTGACATTATTGATAACCTTTTTCTTGATGTTCTCTTTTCTCTAAGTTTTCCTGACATCATATTATCCTAGATTTTCTCTTGTATATATGACTGCTTTTCAGTGTCCATTTTTGGATCTTTAGTAAGGCTTAAGTGCAAATATTCCCAGATGTATATTGAAGCTAGCCTTAGCTAGATTGATTAATGTTAAATTTTCAGTGAAAGAATGTAAACAGAAATTGTCAATTGTTACAAATCAGGGCTTGATATATTTGCTGGATTGTCTAGACGTAATAAAATGTTAATTATACATTTTATACATTTAAAAAATGTGGTTCTTGATAGATTGAATTTTTTTCCTTTTGAAAACTCTCTTTTTATATTCTTTGACTACTCTATTGAGAATATATAATAATTATAGGTATTTGTATCAATTCTTTATATGATCTTACTATTAAACTTATTTTCAACACAATCTGCTGGATAGATTTTTTCCAAATGAATTGTTCCTTTTCTGATTTTATATGCATTTGTTTTATTTATTGCAGAAAACTTTCTATCTTATGAAATTAAAATTATTATTTTTGATCTTTATGATCACTTATCTCTTTTTTAAGGTAAAACTTCCCCTGGTCATAGTGGTAAATTTATTCCCTTTTTTTTTTATTTTGTTCCCTAGTTTTTTATTATGGTTTTAGCTAGAAAAGCTGATAATTTTTATGGGTTTAATTCCAATTCCCATCTTGTTCCTTTACTGAGTTATAAATTATTTTAATGAACTTTTAAAATTAAATCTCTAAACTTCTGACAATGGCCTGTGGAATGTTTTGTAAATAATAATACTTTTGTTTTCTGAGTCTATGCTTATTTCATCCATTTCTTTTTCTTGTTTCATTGCCATAGCTAGCATTACTAGGACTACAGTAAATAGTAACAGTGAGAATAGAATCCTTGCTTTGCTCTGTTATTATTTGAATGGCCTTTAATGTTTTCCTATTACTGATGGTAGGAGAAGCAAGGTGGTATAGTGGGTAGAGCTGGGACTGAAGTCATGAAAACTCATCCTTCTGAGTTCATTTCTGGCCTCAGACATTTACTAGTCATGTGACCCTGGGCAAGTCACTCCATCCTGTTTGCCTCAGTTCCTCATCCTCCTAAAATGAGCTAGAGAAGGAAATGGCAAACCACTTCAATATCTCTGCCAAGAAAACTTGGTTTGTTGAATGTTGAATGATTCCCACTTTCTTAGCATAAATATATCTCAATCATACTGGATAATCTTTTCAATAATTGACATCTAATTTTTAATGAAATTTATAGTAAGATTCTAGAAAAAGTAGACTGTTTATTCAAGGACAACCTTCCTATATCAAACTGAAAACATGTAAGATTTTATACAGTACAAAGAGGCCTATTTCCAGTCTGGAATTCTAAGTGATTCATCTAAAGATGAACTGTTGCTTCTTACTAATTGCAACACAATTTCTGAAAGTGTGTCATCCTTATGTTTCCTACAAGAAGGAAAATGGATGTCTCAGGCTTATTAGGAAAAGAAGACCTGTGCAATACGTCAGCACATAATTATAGAAGTTAAGGAAAAAAAAAAAAAACTCTAAGTGACTTTAGAATATAAGTAATCAGAGCAGAAAACAACTTTAGATACTGTTTTGTCTAAACTTATTTTAGGGATAAGGAAACTAAAACCCAACAGAAAGGAAATGACTTGCCTAGGGACACCTAGGTCATTTGTTACAGAGCCAAGAATTTCATTCAGAAATTTTGGTTCCAAACCTAGGCCTGATGCCCATTGAGGAATTAGGGGGATGTCTATCTCAAGCATGCAAAGACTTTCTTCTGGTGGAATGGATGGATGAGAGTAGTTTTTTCCCAAGGCCATGAAGGTGGCTGAAGTAGGTGTACAGTGCTTAGAGCTTGATCAGGTATTAAAGAAGCCAAGGTCACACACAGCATCCTAGATCAGTTGTCCTGACTTTTTACCTGTCCTTGAACTTTGGTGTCTCTGAAAGAGAGTGAGCTTGATGACTTTGTGCAAGTCTACCTCACTTAAATCCAGTCCATGTGCAAGTCTAGATGTTATGCCATGATGTCATTGGTCTTCTTCAAAAATGAGATAAGAGTATTTCTTTAAATATGTCACTTTGATAGGTACATGTGATTGTCTAATTATTGTTATTTCTAACTGCCAACATTATTGTTACTTTACCCCACTTGGCAAGTCAAGGGGCTTATTTCTCTATAAAATGTAAGACAAAAAGTTCTTCCTTTCTTCAATCAGAAGATTGTTGGGAAAAAACAAAAATAAAACCAAAAAAGAATGAAAGTTTCTGAACATGCATTGTGAATAAAAAGTACCACATAAATGTGAGTCATTGTTATACAGATTCTTAGCTTTATCTGTAGTTTTCCTTGTATGTATACACTATCCAGAGGTATAGATTTCAGGCCCTTTATATGAATTGTCTTATCTTGTGTAAACCTTGTCCAAGTCTTTAAAAATATATTTCTAAGAGGCTTCCTCTTCCCGCTCCTCCCCCCCTTTTTTTTTTACTATCACAAAATTAATACTATAATGTTTGGGATACCTATTTCTATTCCTTGTTCTCACTACATGAGCAATCCATCTTCTTTTGCGAACCTACATATTTTTGATGATTTTTTTTGAGGGGGACACTTCTTAGGCAAAAAAAAAAAGTCATTATTGGTGATGTGCCCCAGCTTTCTGTCATCCATCTCTTTCTGTCATCCATCTTTCTATTGTCTTTTGGTCAACTGACTTCTTTATCTCCACCCCAATTCCCTAAATTTTTAGAACAAAATTTAATATTGTGAACTTAAAAATATAGTCATCAAATTGTAAAGGTAGAAGGGACCTTTGAGGTCTAGTAGTTCTGGGCTCTCTTTTTATAGAGAGGGCAATTGAGACCTCTAAAGTAAAATGACTTGATCAAAGTCATACTGTAAATGTAGTCACAAAATTGTGGCATGTTAAGTTACTCAAGAAGAGGCCAAATACATGGGTACCAGATTGGAGAACAGAATCATCTTCTCCCTTACCTTCTTCTCTACTTTTTAAAAATTATCCTTCTTTCTTTTTTTTCCATTCCCTTCCTTTGCTTCTTATTCTTTCTACCTCTCTTTATCTGTCTTTCAGTTTCTCATAATTTCATCCATTCTCTGGATCTATTTGTACATGGATTCAGAAGACCCATGTCCGATTTCCTGGATATGATGATCTATTCTGGTATAGTTCTGGGCATGTTTTCTTACCTCTGATCTTCAATATCTTTTCCTATAAGATGGTGATAGCACTACTCCTACTGCCTCCTCATGGAGCTGTAGTGCTGACAATGCTTTGAAATCTTAAAATCCTACATAATGTGAGTTAATGATTTAAACTATATATATTGCTATGATGTTGTGGCTGATCCATGATCTCATGTTTGTCCATCATCCTCTGTTGACATAGCTTGGAACTCTTCCACACATCCTGTTGGATGATTCCTATTCTTGTTTGTAAAGAATCCAAAGATTATTGTCTAACATTTTATGGTTCTCTTGAGATTATAGTGTAGCATCTGGGCAGTGACAAAAAACAGTTTCTCACTGTTAATTTATGAGTTGCCCTCTTTCTTTTCTCCTCTTATTTCTTCCACCTGCCTATTATGATATTTTTTGAACCAAGGTAATCATTGGCAATGTGCATCATCAACATTATTATTAGCAACTATAGAATGAGAAATATTTTTAATAATAATAAATCACTCAGTTTTTTTTTTTTTTTACCATAATTTGATAGTATTTTATTTCACATATATTTTTTAAGCACCTGAAAAACCAGGTGTGAGATGTTGTGGAATCATACCTTAATTGTTTGTTCTTCATTCTCCAAGAGGATCAGGGAAGATGATGCCATGATTTGCATGATTTGGATTTAAGTGAGAGAGGTCTGTATAAAGTTGCCAATCTCACTCTCTCCTCAGGAGCCATCTGAATCCTGTGGCAAGATATAAATCAGTATGACTAGAGATGGCCCCAGATTCAGTGGTAAATCTTGGCCTTTTAAGGCTGAGGTCTGTAATAGATCTCACTTTGACTGAGACAATCCCATTAAGTGATTAAGATGAGTTTAAAAATGAGACCAAGAATGGTTTCCTTCACCCAGTCAAAAAAAAATCAATCTGGAGGGGAAGGCCCTCAAGGTTTTGGGCCAAAACAGAAACAAATGCTATTTACACTCCCAAACAATGACCAAATAAGACTGTGATTGGAACTATTGTTGAGATCCAGAGTGGTCTGAGTTTAGGGCAGGATCCTTAAAACAAAGAACCTAACCTGTAAATTCCAAGGTATCTTGTGAGGTTTCAGTGATCAAAATCTATATTCCTTTCGGCAGAGTATCCTCAGGTAAAGATATGGTTTCCTATATGGACAGAGGGACAGGAGGGACAGGAGAGAACAAAGGAAAGAAGGAAGAAGCTGCATTGCCTAAAGTGGAATTAATCAGTTAGGTCCCCAGTGGGGCAGCTACTACTTTTCACAGATTGTTATTTGTCCTTCGTTCTCCAAGAGAATCATGTTATCAGAAAGGTGATTATGTAACTTGCAAGTAGATTGGATTTAAGTGAGGGAGGGCTGTTCAAAGTCAGCAGCTTCACTCTCTCCTCTGGAGTCATCTGAGTTCATTGGCAAGACATAGAGCAGTATGATTGGATATGGCCTCATGTTATGGAATACTTAGGGATGAATAACATAGTCTTACTGATGAGATCACCAGGGTTGGCAGAGAAAGCCTGAAGTACTGATAAAATTACTCTCTGAGGCAAGTAGAGAGGGGCACTAAAGGGAATTAATTCAGCCTTACAGTCCCACTCTCTATTGAGGTCATGTGTAGCCCCACCTTGCAATGTCAAACCTTCAGGGTTAAATTTCCCTTATAAATCTGTCCATGGTCCACACCATCTTTGGTGAATCTCTTGTGTCAGCTCACCATAATACCATTCTGCTTTCTGGTGACTTTCTTCTCACTCCTTCATGCTTCGGAGTGTCTTTTGTCTCATTCACCCCCAAACCCCCACTGTGCCTTATGCTGTTTGTCTTCTTCTTAGAGCTAAGGAACTCTTTTAAGGTGCTAAACTCCTCTATGGATTTAGCCTGCCAGTCAATGGTATACTCCTACCTCATGAAATATTTCCTTTCTCTTGGTTAATTGTGATTTGCAGGAGGGAACTTGTCTTTTCAATTAATTGTTAAAAATTCTTTCCTTGGCCATCCTATTGCTATCCCAACTCTAATTCATATTACTCTTGTATCTCTTCATTTTGTCTATAACTTCTCATAAATAAACCTATCTTTTACCAAAGGAATGGCCATTGTGAATTCTTCTCATGACTGAACTCCAACCTTTGGTACCTACATGAATCTCATCAATTTGATGCTGAACTTCAAATGCATCATTCCTGTCCTTATGGAATTTATGGTATACTTAGGGATAGGAATCCATGGATTCATGTAAGACAGAGTAGTGGATAAAATCCCAAGGGAGATACAAATCACCATGAATTCAAAAAAGAAAAGAGCAGAGAGATCACATTGACTAGACCGCATCACATTCCCTAGAGTGGGACGATTGTAACACCATGGATTGAGGAAGAAAGTAGATTGCAATCTTAGCTGTGACACTGAATTTCAGAATAACCTAGAGAAGTTAATCTACCTCATCAGCCCTCAGTTTCTTCATATGTAAGGTGAGGGGTTTGTACCAGGTGCTATATATATGAAGTCCCTTCTATTCTAACATTCTGTGAGCTTAGCTTGAGCAATGTGATGTTCAGATTGTTATGGTTCAGTGGAAAGAATAAGAGATTAGAAGTCAATAGACTTGGATTTCGTACTGGCTCAAAGCATAAAACTTCTATGAGCTCTAACTTCACTATAAAAAAAAATACAATGAGTAGTTAACTTTCTATATTCTGGCCATGGTGATTAAATGAGATATTATATGTAAAGTCCTTGGGTGCAGCAAGATCTATTAAAAAGAGTTATATTTGGTTGTCTTCTAGGCCTGGAATTCTCTGTTCCCTTAATCTCTGCCTTTTACAATTTTTCATTCCCTTCAAGACTTAGTTCAAATGTCACCCTCCACAAATTGTCTTTTCTTAATACACACAAAGTCCTTTACTATGAATTACTTTTCCTTTATTTATTTCTGTAGAAGTTGTTCCCACCAATATTATGTTGGCTTCTTCAAGTAGAGATTGTTTTATTTTATGATTTTTACTCCATATGTATAATGTCAGGTGCAAAGTAGGCACTCAGTAAATTCTGATGGAATTGAAACAAATTAATAAATTACAGCCAATTTATGCTACTTATAACCTGTGTGATTTTAGAAAAGTTGCACCATTTTTCTAGGGCCTTTTTTCCTCATCTATAAAATGAGGAGGAGAGAATTCTGAGAAGTATTCAGAGTAGGTCAGAAAATTCCAAGTTCTCCAGATTTCCTCCATAAACAAAACAAAATTGTGCCGCTGGGTGAAGGAAAACCCAAGAAAAACAAGTAAGACTTGGGGAAGAATAGGGATTTTCCTGGGGGAATCAGAGAAAATCTGAAGAAAGACCCCAGAATGGAGGTTTAGCCCTGGTGAAATTTAAACCCCTGTACACTAATTTCACAAGCGAGGAGCCATAGAGCTAGCTAAGTTGGAGGTAGCCTCAGCCCAACCACAAGAAATTTCATCTCATACAGTGTGGGGAATCTGGGAAGATTGAAGGAACCTCTGTGGATAAGGAATGCCAAGCCTACCTGTTGAGATACTATCTTGCACAAGAAAGAATTTACACATACCCAGTGAGTGAAGAAGCATTGAGGCAGGAAAGCTGTGGCTTACATGAGGGTGGAATGCTTGGTTTTGGCTTCTGTGCCAGAAGGAGGAACTTAAGGAAGACCTGAATCCAGAGACCCTGTAACTACCCCTCTTTCTCCCACTAACTCAATAGTAGAGGTAATTATGCAAACAATCTATTATAATGAGCAGGCAAAAGAGAAAGAACCCAAATATAGAAAGTTCCAATGGGAAGAGAAAAAAACTATGGTTCATCTTCAGAGGAGAATACTGAAATTTAAAAAAAAGTCTCTCCTACCCTCAAAGAGGAATGTTAAGTGGTTAGCTCCCAAGAAGAATTTATAGAGGAACTCAAAAAGATTTTAAAAATCAAAATAGAAAGAATGAAGAAAAAAAGAGAACAATCCAAGAAAAACAAGAAAAAAAAGAAAGTCAACCAGCAAGAAAAGGAGATCCAAAATCTTAAGGAAGAAAATAATTCTTTGAAAATTAGACTTGGGCAAAGGGATACCAGTAAATCATAAGAAATTAAGAAATAATAAAACAAAATATAAAGAACAAAAATAAAATAGAAGAGAATATGAGTTATCTTGTAAGAAAAGGAACAAATCTGAACAACAGGTCAAGAAGAGAAAACATGAGAATCATTGAATTACCTGAATGTTATGACCAAAAAAAGAGCCTTGATACAATAATACAAGAAATAATCAAAGAAAACTTTCCTAAGTGATAGAGCAAGAGGGAAATTAGTAATAGAAAAAAAAATGTACTGATTAGTATTTGAAAGAGATCTTACAAGGAAGATATATAGCAACATCATTGCTACATTTCATATCCTCCAGATCAATGAGAAAAATTTACAAGCAACAACAACAAAACAATTTTAATATGATTGAGCTACAATTAGATTGTAGTCTCACATGAGATTGCAGGTCCTGGAATATAAATGTATCAGGGATCTAAAGAACTGGAGTTGCAGTAAAAAATATTATACCCAACAAAATAAAGTATAATATTGAATGAAAAAAAATTGAAATTCAATGAATTGTCAGATTTTCAAGATTTTCTCACAAAAAAACCTGAATTCAGTAAAAAAAAAAATTGTCATATAAAAGCCAACATGAAAGACTAATTTCAAGGGACTCAATAAGAACAAACTTTTTATGTTTAAACATTGAAATGTAAACCATATATCTGAAATTGTCATTAGTAATTAGATAGTCCAAAAAAAAAAAAAAAAAAAGGAAAGAGATGGGGCTAATGGAAGGAAAGAAGGGTTAAAGAAGGTAGTGGGTCAGAGGCAAAACAAATTTTTAAGGAGAATCGGAGAACAGAGCAGAAAGAAATAGGATGGAGGTAAACACAAAGTAATCTTGTGAATATGAATAGAATGATGAGATGAATTAACGCATAAAAGGGAAATGGCTAGCAGAATGAATTTAAAATAATAATTTAATAATATGTTATTTGCAAGAAACACAATCAAAACAGAAATATACACAGAGTAAAAATGAGGACTGAAGTAGAAAATAAATCAGGGAATTCCTGACATTAGGGAAATCATGATTTCAAATAAAGCAAAAGTAAAAAAATAGACCTAATTAAAAGCAATAAGCAGGGGAAATAAATTTTACTAAAAGGTAGCCTAGACAATGAAGTAATATAATATTAAATGTATATAAACTAAATGGCATAGAATCCAGACTTTTAAAGCAAAAGTTAAATTGATAGATAATAAAATAGACAGTAAAACTATACCAGTGGGGGGACCTCAATGGCTCCCTCTCATAAATAGATAATTTTAGCCATAAAATAACTATAATCTAACAATGTAATAAATGCATATTATAATAATATAAAACAAAAGAAACAAATTAAGGAAATGAACATTCATTTCCTTAATGAATACTTTTAGAAAAATTAGATATGATAAACCTCTGGAGAAAATTGAATGGGAATAGAAAGAAGTATACTTTTTCTTCAGCTTTATATGCCACTTTCATAAAAACTAACTATGTATTAGGATATAAAAACATCACAGCCAAATGCAGAAAAGTAGAAATATTTACTACACCCTTTTCAGCCCATAATTCAATAATGCAATGGAAATGATTCAATAAAAGACCATGGAAACATGAATGAAAAATTAATTCGAAACTAAATAACAATCATAAAGAATGATTAGGTCATGGAAACAACAAATAAGTTCATTAAAGAGAATGACAGCAATGTGACAACCTACTAAATTTTATGGGAGACAGCAAAAGCAGTGATCAGAGAAAATGTGTATTTTTGAATGCTAACATCAATAGAAAGTGAAAGAGTAGATTAATAGATAAGACATGAAAAAAAATTAGAAAGAAAAATTGCAAATCCCTAATTAAACACCAAATTGGAAATGCTAAATATCAAACAAGAGACTAATAAAACTGAAAGTAAGAAAACCATTGAACTAATAAGTAAGCCTTTGTGCTGGTATTATGAGGGGAAAAAAAGAAACCCAAAATAGACAAACTGTTGATTAATTTGATTTTTTTTAAAAAGAAGAAAACCAAATTACAAGAATCAAAAATAAAAAGAATGAATTGAAGATCAATGAAGATGAAATTAAAACAGTTATTAGGAGCAATTTTACCCAATTATTATGCCAATAATCTAATAATCTAAGTGAAATGAATGAATATGTACAAAATATAAATTGCCCAGATTAGTAGAAAAGGAAATAGTATATTAAAAAAAAAAACCTATCTTAGAAAAAGAAATTGAATGGGCCATAGATGAGTCCCCTAAGAAAATATCTCCAGAATCACATCAGTTGGTTTTTTCAAGTGAAATCTACCAAACATTTACTTCTGACCACTACTTAATCTGCACTTCCTTTAATCCCCTTCCATTCTTGCTTCCCTGTAAATTAAAATAGCTTACTGTATCCAAATGACCATGTATGTTATTCCTTCTTTGAGCAAATTCTGATGATAATAGGGTTCAAATTTTGTCCACTGCTCTTTCCCCTTCTTCTGCTCCATTGTGAAAGCTCTTTCTTTTGCATCTCTTTTATGTGAATTAATTTGAGGCATTATTTAAGAGGGATTTAAAGGGGAATTTAAGAGAGCATAACTGAATGCTTCTTGTCTCTGCCATCTTGGTTTCACCTTGTTACCAAATGTTTAAAGAACTATTAATTCCAATACCATACAAAGTCTTTAGAAAAATAGACAAAGATGGAATGCTACCAAATTTTTTTATGACATTAATATTGTGCTATACCTAATCAAGCAAGATTAAACAGAGAAACTACAGATCAATTTCTTTAATGAATATTGATACAAATTTTAAAAATAAAATGCTAATAAGGAGATTATAGAAATATATTCCAAAGATCATATAATATGATCACGTGGGATTTATACTAGCAATGTAAGGCTGGTTCAGCATTAGGAAAACTATTAGTATAAATGATCATATCAATATACAAAATCTGCAAAAACAATATGATTAACTAAACATATACAAACAGTTTTTTTTTTAAGTAAAATATAATACTTATTCCCATAAAACCAATAGGAACTACAGGAATAAATGGAGTCATCCTAAAATGACCAGCAGGTATCTATCCTAAACCAGTAAGCAGTAATGAATAAGAGATAAATTAGAAGTTTTTCAAAAAGATTGTTGTGAAGCATAAAAGCCCATTATCATTACTTTAATTCAATATTTTAATTAGAAATCCTAGCTTAACCAATAAGACAAGTAAAAGAGATTCAAAGAATTAGAATAGGTCACGAGGAAACAAAACTATCACTTACTACAGATTATAGGGTGGTACACTTAAGGAATCCTGGAGAATAAATTTTTAAAAATTGAAACACTTTATAACTTCAGGAAAGTAAACCCTCAAAATTCACCAGTATTTCTATATATTACCAATGAAGTCTAGCAGGAAAAAAATTCCATTTAAAATAACTGCAGACAATATAAAATATTTGTGAGTCCACCTGCCAATATAAACTTATAAAGTCTATGAACACATTTTCACACAAATAAGAACAGATATAAATGATCAAAAAATACTAATTTCTCATAAGTAGACTGAGCCAACAAAATACAAATGACAATTCTACCTAAATTAATTTAAATATTCAGTGCCATACCAATCAGAGTTCAAAAAACTATTTTACAGAGTTAAATGAATAATAACAAAAGTCATATAAAAGGTCAAGAATATCAAGGAAGGCAATGAAGTCACTTTTTTCCCCCTATTACTCCTTTCCTCCATTCTTATATCCTATATCAAGATGGCAAAGATCACAATTAACCCATAGTGTGAATGAATATCTTGAACTGAACTGATTAGAGAAGTAGAACTTTTCTTTCCTCACTCTATTTTATCTTCTTCCACCCTATGAAACGGATCTGGTAGTGTTTGATATGTTCTGTATAGTTAATTTTCCTCAGTTTCAGGTGACAGAGGTGATTTCCATAGGATCCCAAGTGATGACTCTATTAGAACTAAGGCAGCATCCAAGTAAAAATAGAAGCCATGAAAATCAGGATGCCTAAGACTTTATCCTGAAGAGTATTTCTGGACATGAAACTGGGATTGTACTCTATAGAAATTAACTAAGCTATAAATCCATTTTCCTTCTTCTCAGAGAATAAGGTGGTACAAAATGGGGGAAGGGAAGGAGGAATATATTTATTGCATTTTGGGTAAGTTGTACTTTTGTGGTTATTCCTTTAGAAGTAAATATTTCTATATAAGAGCTAAGTTTATTGTCACTGGCTAAATGAAACTAGGGTACAAGTGCCAACTCCCTATAATTGAAAGAATACTATTAGAGAGAGGCTAGAGCCATTTGCAGAGAGCCTAGCCACCTGCAAATCACTTTAAGGATACCAGAAGACCCTGGATTTAATGAAGTCTAACTTGTTCTTTAAGCAGTGAAGGATAGGGTACTATAGTGTTACTTGTCTTTCAATTTTCTCATCTATACAATGACAGAGTTTGATTACATAAGCTTTTAAGGCTGTTCCAGCTCTGAATCCTATGGTTGAATCATGTTTCAGGACAATAGATTCTGACTCAATATAAGGAAGAAGTTCCAAATGATTAGTATTATACAAAAAAGGAATTGACTGCCTTGAGACATAAGGGTAAGCTGACTAGAAGTAGTCACAGATATACTGGACTATATTTCAAGAGTTTTCTCTTCTTTAGGAAGTTGGGCTCACATGAAATGATCTAAAGGTCTCTCTTTTTTATGAAGCTTTTTATTTTCCCCTACAATTTATTTATTTATTATTATTATATTTTTATTTTCAAAATACATGCATAGGTTCAACATCCCCTATTCTAGATGGCAAGTATTACATGTTAAATGTGCAATACTTCTATATACATTTACATAATGATTTTTCTGCATGAGAAAAATCATATTAAAAAGGAAAAAAAAAGAAAAAGAAAACAAAGCGGAACTAAACAACAACACAAAAGTGAAAATACTATTTTGTTAGTCACACTCAGTCCCCACAGTCCTCTTACTGGGTGCAGTGGCTCTCTCTATCACAAGATTGTTGGAACTGGCCTAAATCACTTTGCTCTTGAAAAGAGCCATGTCTGTCAGAACGGATCTGTAATCTGAACTAAATTGTAATCATGCTATTGTATACAATCTTCTCTTGGTTCAACTAACTTCACTTAGCAGCAATTCATGTAAATCTCTCCAGACCTCTCTGAAATCATACTGCTGATCATTTCTTATAGAATAATAATATTCCCTAACATTCATATACCATAATTTATTCAGCCATTCTCCAACTGATGGGCATCCATTCTGTTTCCATTTCCTTGCCACTACAAACAAGGCTGCCACAAACATTTTTGCACATGTGGGTCCTAAAGACCTCTTTCACACTGAGTCTGTGATATCCTGGGTTGTTTACAAAGCTCTAATAGTGTGACCTTCTCCTCTCATCCTTCCCTATACCCAGAGACCTGAGAAGAGGGAAAGCCTCTTTTTATACTGGGAAAAAGAATTAAGTTATGTCAGGAGTGTTAACTCTGCCACAGATATCAATGACACACACACACACACACACACACACACACACACACAAAAAGTTTCCTGGCCTTGGAATTCTGGAAGAGCTCTTATGTTGTCAGTTGAAGCTCTTTTATATTCTATAATTGATTTCCACCAAATTCATCAACTATGAGGTCAGAGGTACAGAATCAGTTATTTTTGGCATAAACACTTATATTAGAAAGGGAAGGGCTTTATGAAAAGAGGGACTGGTTCTTAAATTTTCTTTCACTACATGACCAATGTGGAAATGTGTTTAACATGATTGTGTATAGATAAATATATCAGATTGTTTGCTGTTTTGTCAATGGGAGAGGGAAGATAGGGAGGGAGAAAAATTTGAAATCAAAATCTTACAAAAATGAATTTTGAAAACTATCTTTCCAGGTATTTGGCAAAAAAAAAATACTATGAAGTTCAAAAGAATAAAAAAAATTGTTAAGGACCACATCTAAGTGTGAAGGGGCAGGCTGATTTTCTGAAAGCTCCCACAGCTGTGAATCATAACACCCTTGAAGGAATTGTAAATCAGCCATTACTGATTCAGATGTTGCTTGTGGATTGGGAATGAAATAAATGGAAGGCAGGAGGGAAGAGAAGAGAGATCAAAGAATGCAACTTCTCTCAATCTCCTTTTATTGTTATCATCCATTCACATGAAGGGATCTCTTCTTCTGGTCAGAAGTAGATCTCCAACAGCCACGAGTAAATAGCTCCCTTTTAAAAGAATGTTAGATAGTAAATAATGTTGAGTCTTTATATTATGTCCTTGACTTTGATTACATGTGCCTTGTTGATGATCTGATGCCACCTGGCATTTCTATCTTCACATCCAAATTATACTTCATCTTCTCAGAAAGTCTTTTCTGACATTTCAATTCTCGCGACTTCCTCTGTTAATTATTTCTTGTTTATGCTTTATTTAACTTGTTTGTATATATTTGTTTGCTTGTTCTTTCCCATTAGATTGTGACCTCTTTGAAGACAAGGACTGTCTTTTGCTTCTTTTTATGTCCTCAGTGCCTAGCATAGTGCTTGGCACATAATAGGTGTTTAATACATGTTTTTAAACTAACTATTCGTGTAGGGATAATAACTGAACCCATAGGATTAATGAAGTTGTCAAGGGAAAGAGAAGGCTTAGAATATCGCCTTGGGTGAATACCTTTGTTTAGGTTTAGAGACAAGATGTTTCAGCAAAGCAGATTGAGAAGGAGCTGGGCTTGGAATTAAGAAACTTGAACTCAAATCCAATCTCAGACACTTATTGTGTGATTCTGGACAAACCACGTAACTGCTGTCTACCTTAGTTTCCTTAATTGTAAAATGGAAATAATAATAGCATCTACCTGCAAGAACTATCATGAGGATTAAATGAGAAAATATTTGTAAAGCACTTAACATGGTGCCTGGTATACAGCAGATGCTTTCCTTCCTTCTTTTTTCTTTATTTTTGTTCCTGGGAGTATCTGGATAAAACTTAAAGATATTGCTATAAAGCACCTTTCATGAGTGCTATGTGGCTGATGTACAAGTTTATTCCTTTATTTGCAAATCTTGGTTTCTTGGCAACCAGATCAATTCACCAATGTATTGGATCAAATAGGTTCCTTCCTCAAGACTGTTTCTTCATCTGACTGCTGGTCTATTATGCTATAGAGTCTAGTCTCAAACATCTTGTGGTTCCTTCAACTTTTCAAGTTTCATCAGGTCATAATTTGGTCCATTCTGACTCCTATATTCATTTGCTTAAGAACAGAAAAGAATAAAACTAAAATATAGAAAGAAAAAGTAGTTCCAAGTTTTTAAGACTTCATGGTGATTCTGGTGGAGAGATGATGGTCAGTAGTATCACCTGCCACTTTTCTCCTCATGTGGCACTTCAGTCATGTCTGAATCTTTATGACCCCAATTGGGTTTTTCTTGCAAAAGATATTGAAGTAGTTTGCTATTTCCTTCTCCAGCTCATTTTACATCTGAGGAAACTAAGGTAAACAGGGTTAAGTGACTTGCCCAGGGTCAAACTACTAGTAAGTGTCTGAGGCTCGATTTGAATATAGGAAGATGAGGCTTCCTGGCTCTAGGCCTGGCTCTCTGGACACTGTGGTGCTATTTCGTTATTCCTGGGATTTACTTTTCTCTTCATGTGCCAGTAATATGTGAATTCCAAGAAAGAGTCTTTATCACATAGGGAGAAGAGAGAAAGGCCTTGATTAAGTGCAAGCCTCAAGAGCTGAGAATCTGAATCATAGCCAAAGAGGCAAGTATAATTTGAGAGAAGCCCTAAACACTGTGACTGATACAGCCCTGATTGCTTGATTGTTGGCTGATACACATGAAAGCTGGGCTAAGGGATTGTTCTTCAGCATATTTAATGATCCTTGCTATTTAATAGGATCATCATGCAAAGGCCATTCATTGGAGTAACTTATTGTTGACTTTGAAAAATTACAAAAAATCCCAGATGGTAAGTTTTGCAAAAATCAGAACCATGTCCTACCTACACTTTATATCCTCCTTTGTGATTAGCATGGTACTTCATACATTGTAGGCACCTAATAATTGTTGGCTGAATATATTGTTGAACAAGACACAGAGAGACAATGGATTCTATACTCCAAAGGATCCAAGGTTCCACTTTCAAATAAAAAATAAAGATGCAAAGTATTGCCCACTATTGAAAAATTGATTTCAATAAAATCAAATTGATTTTATTGAAAAATCTAACATGGAGCAGAGAACATGTCATTCGCAAAGTTGCCTGCAGGAATGCAATGAAAATACAAGCTCTTCAAGAGCAGGGAAAACATCTTCTCCATATTTCAGCCTAACTGAATAAGGAACTGTTCTCATGTAGTTTCTGACTAAATGAACAGCATGGAAACAATGGAAAGCATCATAGTGTCCCAGAAAGTAAGAGACTTAAAATTCTAAGGTCATGGAATTTATAGCTGGAAGGATTTGTAGAGCTTACCTCCTCTAATTCCCTTGTTTCAGTGAGATAAAGAAACTTCAGCTTTGAAAGGGAAAATGTGTTGCCCAGGATCATGTGTATAGTCAGCAGTAGAACTGGTTTCAGACCAGATGACACCAAATTCAGTATTCTTTAGGACACCCTGAATCAGGAGAACTTGGGTTGTAGTTTCTACTTAGATAACTATGGGCAATTTCACATCTTCTCTCTTAACTTCTGTTCTCTCATCTGCAAAATGGGGATGTCTTACAAACTTGTTATGAAGAAAATGCTATGCAAATTTTAAAGAATTTCAAAAACAGGAATTAACTTTTTTATTGTGCTGATTAAAAAAGAGAGGAATTTCTAGTTATTACTTTTCTGTGTCCTAGCAACATAAAGAAAACATTAATGTCCTGTTATTTCTAACTCCACAGATAATGTTTGTTAGTTCCCTTATGGTGAAGACCAAGTTTTCTTTTCTTTTTCCTGGAAAGAAAAAAAAGGGGAAGCAGAAATTTCAGTAATAGTGAATTCATGTGTTTATAGAAACATAATCTATTCTGTAGTATTAGGACAATTATCCTTCTTCTTAATCTTCCTGTGTCAAATCTCTCCCTGCTCCAATCCATTCTTCTCTCAGATTCCAAAATAATTTTCCCATTACTTGACCAAATTATATTATTCTGGACTCAATCGTGTTCTATACTACTTCTAGGAACAAATATAAAAAGCTCTACATTGTCATTTAAAGCCCATAATCTGTTCCCTACTGACCTTTCTATCATCTGTCTAATATATCCCTTTCTCTTCTCTGACACTGTTACCACTCTGGTTCAGTCCCACATCATCATACACATGAACTATTTTAGGAGCCTGCTAGTAGATCTGCCTGTATCAAGTCTCTTCCCTCTCCAATCCATCCTCCATTCACTAAAGTAACTTTTATAAAGTGCAGGTTTATGTTACCCACTTGCTCAATAAGCATTAGTAGTTTCCAATTGCCTCCAGCACCAAATATAAAATCCTCTGATTAGTGTTGAAAACCAAAAAAGACACTCGTCTTTTGACTCTGAACACTTTCTCTGGCTATTCCTCAAACTTGAAATACTCTTCCTCATCATCTCAATTTATTACCTTCCCTGGTTTCCTTCAAGTCTGAAGTAAAATCTCAGGAGTCTTTTCCAGTTTTTTTTAATTCTAGTACCTTTTCTTTATTAATTATTTTCTATTTATTCCTATTATATCTTGCTTCATATATATTTGTTTGCATAGTGTTCTCTCCAATCTATTTTAAGCTCCCTGAGCTTAGAAACTGTATTTTGTCTCTTTTTTTGTATCCCCAGTGCTTTGCACAGTGCCTGGAACAAAGCAGTCACTTAATAAATGTTGACTGGCTACCAGCTTCAGCTGCTTCCTTTTTGTTTCATCTGGTAGTTATGCTGCAACTGGACAAAAAACTTCTTGGCTCCAAGGCTATTTAGGAACTGAGCAAAGTTCAGCCTCCTGTCCTTGGAGATTGAAATTGCATAGAAAATAGTATGACCCAGGTGCTAGGGATGGAAAAAGAGAGATGTTTGTACATCAATTCTTCCCATATGTTAGAAGTAAATATCCTTTTGTAAAAGCCAACATATATTAAGTAAGTAGTTAGATGTAGGTCTAAATAGGGGCCTTTTAACAATGGTGGAACACTGCTAGAGCATGGGTGAGGAAGAAGTGGCATTTCCCAAACCTCAGAGCACTCCCTGGAACTCCAAGGGGCAGATTTTATCTAGTTAGGTCCAGGTCAAGTTGCATACTCTTGACCCTGGGCATCTCTTTGTCTGCCCGCTTGCCCTACAAGTATTTTCTCTCACTGTTCTCATTTTTTCTGCCTTTTGCTCTGGGAACAATAATCATACCCATACATATCCTGCGTCTAAACAGGATTTGATGACTGAATGTCCTAAGGCTACACACCTCATTCTTGTCATTCTGGCGATCTAAACTCTCTTTGCTGGCCACTACTCCCTAACAAATATTATCTCTCACTATTACAACATAAACTCATTAAAGTCAGAACTATTTCATTTGTATATTTGTACACCCAGTGCTTAGAACAGTGCCTGGCATACAATAGTAACTTAATAAATGTAATGAAACCATGAAAGCCCTTTTCAAACTTTAAAATGTCATATAAATGTCAGTTATTATTAACACATGCAATTGGCGACCATAAGATAAATAATACTATCTTGTAGTCTATCTATAGTGGCTTAAGTTTTATAAAGCTCTAATCTTGTAGTAACTCCATGAAAGGAAAGGGAAATAGTCTTTCCTTCGTTTTACAAATCAGGAAACTGAGGCTCAAATAGCCACATAGCATAAAGAACAGAATATTCTGGCATTAAAAATGTCCATTATAAGGAAAAAGAAAAGACCAACATTCATTTCCACAGAAGGACACTGAAGTACAAAAAGTCTCTCCTACCCCAAAAGGCAATGTTATGTGGTTATTTTCTCCAAAAGGATTCAGGAAGAGCACAAAAAAGATTTTAAAAATCAAATGAAAACGATTGAGAAAAAAATTAAAAAAAATAAACAACAATCCAAGAAAAACAAGAAGAATGTGAAAAGAAGTCAACCAGCTAGAAAAAAGAAATCCAGAATGTTAAGGAAGAAAATGCTTCTTTGAAAATTAGACTTGAAGGGAGGATTCTGGAAAGATGACAATCTAGGTTAGTAAATTTCAAATTCTCCCAATTTCATCCACAAATAGAACAGATTTGTGCTCAGGGAAAACATAGATTCATCAAGAAAACTTGGGGCAGAACTGGAGTCCTCCTGACACAACATTGTCACGCAAACAACATTGGGTTAATTTCTCAGAAATATCAAGCAGCGACCCCTCAAGCTACCTGGATATGAGTGAAACCTCAGCAGGAACCACAGACACTTTCACCTCCCAAACTGTTTGTGGAGTCAGGGATTGTGTCTAGGAAGACTGAGTGAACCTCAACTGATTGGGAACACTGGGCCCAGGTGTGCTGCTGAGACCCAATCTTGGGCATGGAAGGAACCAGCACCTGGTGAGTGCAGAAGCAGTGGGGCAGGGTTGCTGGCTGTAGGCACTTGCAGAAGGGCGAAGGTCTCGGTTTGGGTTTACTGGTCAGAGTGGAGAGCTAAAAGGAAGCCTGAGACACCATTTCTCCAGCCCATGAGTAAAGGTGCTTACACTAATACCTCTTATTACAAAAAAAAAAAAAAATGAAGCAAAGACCAAAGAAAGCCCACCACTGAAACATATTATGGAAACAGAGAAGACTGAGATTTATCTTCAAAGAGGACACTTTAGTTAAAAGAAAAAACAAACACACACAAAAAAACTTCTCTCTCAAAGACTAATGTGAAATGATTCTCTACCCAGAGAGAATTTATAGAAGAACTTAAAAACTAATTCAAAAATCAGATAAGAGACATTGAGGAAAAACTAAAGAAAAAATTAAAACCATCCAAGAAAAACAAAAGCTTTAAAAAAAAGTAAAGCAACTAGAAAAAGAGGTACAGTATCTCAGAGATGAAAATAATGCTTTAAAAATTAGAATTGGATAATGGGACACCAATGAAGCTATGAGAGACCAAGAAATAACAAAACAGATTATAAACAATGAAAAAATAGAACAGAATGTGAAATATTAGAAAAAAATACAGAACTGCAGGAAAAATCAAAAGAAAATACAAGAGTAATTGGACTGCCAGTAAGTTGTAACCAAAAAGAGAACCTTGACATAATAATGCAGGAAATAATTTTTTAAAAGTGTCCTGAAGTGATAGAACATCTGGGGCAGTAGAAGCAGAAAAAAAACCCCACAGATCACCACCTCAAAGAGATCCTATGTGGAAAACACACAGGAATATCATTGCCAAATTTCAAAACCACCAGATCAAAGAGAAAATTTTGTAAGAAGCAAGAAAACACAGTTCAAATATGTTGAGGCTATAATTAGAATTGATAAAACATCAGCAGCTACAATAAAAGACTGTCTATTGACAATCAAAAGTACTAGACCCATGGCCAAAGATATCCTATCCAGCAAAATTATCTTTAATCCTCAATGAGAAAAAATGGACATTCAACAAACTTGCAGATTTTTGGAACTTTCTATCAACCAAAGCTGAACTTAACAGAAAATTTAACATATAATAACCAATATGAAAGATCAATTATAAGACACTTAACATGGATAAATTATTTATGTTTTTTATATATTTATGTGTGTGTATATGTACATATATGTATGTATATAAGATTCACATCAATAATAGGGTAGCTCAAAAGAAAGAAGGGCAGAATTAAGATAAAAATAGCCATTACATTATACAAATGAGGTGCAGAGGAAGAATAGACGCAAAGGTATTAGAGGGGGGAGGAGAACTTGTAGTTCTGAAAATCTACTCACATTAGGAATGGGTTCAGTAGGTGACACTACTGTGTCAGTAATGTGTCAGATATTGTGAAACATATAGTACCCTTCAAAATCTATAAAAGAATAAGGTAGGAGGAATGGGTAGATGGTAAAACAAAGAGTGAGGGAAGAAGACAAAGGAAGGATCCTTGGGAGGGGGGGAGGTTAAGCAAGGCAAGTTATGAAGCAGAATTTAATTATAGAGGTAGCAAGGATAGGAAAGACGTGTGTGTGTGTGTTTATGTGTGTGTGTGTGTGTGTGTATGTGTGTGTGTAGTTGGTGTGGATGTGAGTATGTATTGATATATCTATATCTACATACATATACATATATACATCTTTTGTTAATTGTAGCTTGCTTGGGAGTGGTGGTGGGGAAATGACAGGGGGAAAAAGAATAAAGTAAATAACGTGAGCAGCATAGAACCAAAGAACAATTTACATGGGAGTAAAGAAAAAATGGTCATTCACAAATATAATTCTTCTACTTATATACACACACCCAAACACCTATGACTACCCCCCCCACACACACACATATGCTTTCTTGATCTAATAATTTGTTGCTACATATTTTGAATCCTTCCTTATGTTCTGCTGGGCACATGACAATGTTCTCTTTTGTTTTGTATTTCTTTTCTCTTAGTCTTTTTTCTTTCTTTCTTTCTTTTTTTTTAATTATTATAGCTTTTTATTTACAAGATATATGCATGGGTAACTTTTCAGCATTAACAATTGCAATACCTTTTGTTCCAATTTTTCCCCTCCTTCCCCTCAACCTCTTCCCCACATGGCAGGTAGACCAATACATGTTAAATATGTTAAAGTATATATTAAATACAATATATGTATACATATCTATACAATTATTTTGCTGCACAAGAAAAATCAGACTTAGAAGTAAGGTTAAATTAACCTGAGAAGGAGATCAAAAATGCAAGTGGACAAAAACAGAGGGATTGGGAATGCTATGTAGTGGTTCACACTCATTTCCCAGAGTTCTTAAGCTGGGTGGTAGCTGCTTCTATTCATTACTGAACAATTGGAACTGATTTGGTTCATCTCATTGCTGAAGCGGGCCACGTCCATCACTACTGAACATCATATAGTATTGTTGTTGAAGTATATAATAATCTCCTGGTCCTGATCATTTCACTCAGCATCAGTTCATGTAAGTCTCTCTAGGCCTTTCTGAAATCATCCTGCTGGTCATTTCTTATAGAATAATACTATTCTATAACATTCATGTACCACAATTTATTTGACCATTCATCAATTAATGGGCATCCACTCAGTTTCCAGTTTCTGGCCACTATAAAGAGGTCTGCCATAAATATTCTTGCACATATAGGTTCCTTTCCCTTCTTAAAGAAGAATTCTTTAAGATCTCTTTGTGATATAAGCCCAGTAGTAACACTGCTGGATCAAAGCGTATGCACAGTTTGATAACTTTTTGAGCATAGTTCCAAATTGGTCTCCAAAATGGCTGGATGTATTCACAATTCCACCAACAGTGTATCAGTGTCCCAGTTTTCTGACATCCCCTCCAACATTCAGCATTATCTTTTCCTGACATCCTAGCTAATCTGAGAGGTATGTAGTGGTATCTCAGAGTTGTCTTAATTTGCATTTCTCTAATTAATAATGACTTGGAGCATCTTTTCATATGGGTAGAAATAGTTTCAATTTCTTCATCTGAGAATTGTCTGTTCATATCCTTTGACCATTTATCAATTGGAGAATGGCTTGATTTCTTATAAATTAGAGCCAATTCTCTATATATTTTGGAAATGAGGCCTTTATCAGAACCTTTGACTGTAAAAATGTTTTCCCAGTTTATTGCTTCCCTTCTAATCTTGTCTGCATTAGATTTGTTTATACAAACAACTTTTCAATTTGATATAATCACAATTTTCTATTTGTGATCAATAATGATCTCTAGTTCTTCTTTGATCTCAAATTCCTTCCTTCTCCATAGGTCTGAGAGGTAAACTATACTATGTTCTTCTAATTTATTTATAATCTCATTCTTTATACCTAGATCATGAACCCATTTTGGTGTATGGTTTTAAGTGTGGGTCAATACCTAGTTTCTGCCATAATAATTTCCAATTTTCTCAGCAGTTTTTGTCAAAAAGTAAATTCTTATCTTAAAAGTCGGGGTCTTGGGGTTTGTCAAACAGTAGATTATTAAAGTTATTGACTAGTTTGTCCTTTGAACCTAACTTATTCCACTGATCAACTAGTCTATTTCTTAGCCAATAGCAAATGGTTTTGGTAACCGCTGCTCTATAATATCATTTTATATCTGGTACAGCTAGGCCACCTTCAATTGATTTTTTTTTTCATTAGTTCTCTTGAAAGTCTTGATCTTTTGTTCTTCCATATGAATTTTGTTGTTATTTTCTTCTAGGTCATTAAAATAGTTTTTTTGGGAGTCTGATGATATAGCTATAAATAAATAGATTAGATAGTATTGTCATCTTTATTATATTTGCTCACCCTATCCAAGAGCAATTAATATTTTCCCAATTGGTTACATCTGACTTTATTTGTGTGGAAATTGTTTGGTAGTTTTGCTCATATAGTTCCTGACTTTCCCTTGGCAGATAGATTCCCAAATGTTTTATATTATCGCTAGTTACTTTAAATGGAATCTCTCTCTCTCTCTCTCTCTCTCTCTCTCTCTCTCTCTCTCTCTCTCTCTTTAATAACTTTTTATTGACAGAACCCATGCCAGAGTAATTTTTTACAACATTATCCCTTGTACTCACTTCTGTTCCGATTTTTCCCCTCCCTCCTTCCACCCCCTCCCCCAGATGGCAAGCAGTCCCTTTCCCTTCTTTAGTATCGCTTTGGGGTATAAGCCCAGTAGAAACACTGCTGAATCAAAGGGTATGCACAGTTTGATAACTTTTTGAGCATAGTTCCAAATTCCTCTCCAGAATGGCTGGATGTGTTCACAATGGAATTTCTCTTTGCAACTCTGTTGGATTTTGTTAGTGATATATAAGAATGCTGATCACTTATGTGGGTTTATTGTATCCTACAACTTTTCTAAAGGTGTGGATTATTTCTAAAAGCTTTTTAGTAGAATATCTGGGGTTTTCTAAATATATCATCATCATCAGCAAAGAGTGATAAATTGGTTTCCTCATTACCTACTCTAATTCCTTTAATCTTTCTCATCTCTTATTGCTAAAGCTAGCATTTCTAATACAATATTGAATAGTAACGGTGATAGTGGGCAACCTTGTTTCCTTCCTGATTTTATTAGGAATGGTTTCAGTTTATCCCCATTGCATATGATGCTTACTGATGGTTTTAAATAGATGCTACTGATTATTTTAAGGAAAACATTTATTCCTATACTCTCAAGTGTTTTTAATAGGAATGGATGTTGGATTTTATCAAATACTTTTTCTGCAACTATTGAGATGATCATATGGTTTTTGTTAATTTGGTTATTGATATAGTCAATTATGCTAATAGTTTTCCTAATATTGAACCATCCCTGCCTTCCTGATATAAACCCTACTTGGTCATGGTGTATTATCCTGGGGATAATTTTCTGTAGTCTTTTTGCTAATGTATTATTTAAAATTTTAGCACCAATATTCATTAGGGAGATTGGTCTGTAATTTTCTTTCTCTGTTTTCAACTTACCTGGTAAAGGTATCAGTACCCTGTCTGTCTACCATAAAAAGAATTTGGTAGGAGTCCTCCATTCCCTAATTTATATAGCATTGGAGTTAATTGTTCTTTAAATGTTTGGTAGAATTCACATGTAAATCAATCTGGTGCTAGGGATTTTTTCTTAGGGAGTTGATTAATAGCTCGTTCTATTTCTTTTTTCTAAAATGGCACTATTTAGATAATTTACTTCCTCCTCTGTTAATCTGGGAAGCCTGTATTTTTGAAGGTAGTCATCCATTTCACTTAGGTTATCAAATTTATTGGCATGAAGTTGGGCAAAGTAACCCTTTATCATTGCTCTAATTTCCTCTACATTGGTGGAAAGTTCTCCCTTTTCATTTTTTAAGACTAACAATTTGATTTTCCTCTTTCCTTTTTCTAATCAGATTTACCAAAATTTTATCTATTTTATTCGTTTTTTCATAAAACCAACTCTTAATTTTATTAATTCAATAATTTTTTTTAACTTTCAATTTTATTAGTTTCTCTTTTTAATTTTAGATTTTCAAGTTAATATTTGATTGGGATTTTTAAATTTGGTCTTTTTCTGACTTTTTAAGTTGCAAGCCCAATTAATTTATCTTCTCTTTCTCTATTTTATTCAAGTAAGCCTCTAGAGATATAAAATTTCTCCTTATTATCACTTTGGCTGCATCCCACTAATTTTGACATGATATCTCATTGTTGTTATTTTCTTAGGTGAAATTATTAATTGTGTCTATGATTTGCTGTTTCACCCAATCATTCTTTAGGATGAAATTATTTAGTTTCCAATTACTTTTTGATCTATTTACCCTTAGCTTTTTGTTGAATGTAGTTTTTATTGCATCACAATATGAAAAGAATGCATTTAATATTTCTGCCTTTCTGCATTTAATTTTGAGATCTTTATGTCCTAATATATGATCAATTTTTGTATTGGTTCCATAAACTGCTAAGAAGAAAGTATACTCCTTTCTGACTCCATTCAGTTTTCTCCAAAGATCTATCATACCTAACTTTTCTAATGTTTCATTTACCTCTTTAACTTCTTTCTTATTTGTTTTGTGGTTTGATTTATCTAATTCTGAGAGTGCAAGGCTGAGATCACCCACTATTATAGTTTTGCTGTCTATATCTTCTTGCAACTCTCTTAACTTCTCCTTTAGGAAGTTAGATGCTACACCAATTGGTGCATATATGTTTACTATTGATATTGCTTCATTGTCTGTGCTACCCTTTAGCAAGATATAATTTCCTTGCTTATCTCTTGAAATTAGAACAATTTTTGATTTTGGTTGATCTGAGATAAGGATGGCTACCCCTGCTTTTTTTGACTTCACCTGAAGCATAATAGATTCTGCTCCAGCCTTTACCTTTAGTCTTTTTTCAAAGGAAAAAAAAAAAGAAAAAAATTAGACTTGAATAAGAGGAAACCAAGTCATGAGACTAAGATATAATAGAACAAAATATAAACAATAAAACATTATGAGAGAATATAAGACTTCTCATAAAAAAGAACAAATCTGAAGGACAGATCAAGAAGAGAAAACATAAGAATAATTAGACTACCTGAAAGTTATGACCAAAAAAAGAACCATGAAACAATAATACAAAAAATAATCAAAGAAAATTTCCCGAAATGATAGAACCACAGGGAAAAGTAGAAGTAGAAAAAATAAATCCACTAATCACCACCAGAAAGATATACTACAAGGAAAACATACAGGAACATCATTGCAAAATTTCAAAATCCCCAGATCAAAGAGAAAATTTTACAAGCCAACAATAAGACAATTCAAATATATTGGAACTATAATTAAAATCACAGCAGGCCTATCAGTGACTACAATAAAAGATCACAGGTCCTGGAATATATATTTTGACAGTCAAAAGAATTAGATTTGAAGTCAAAAATATATCCAATAAAATTAAGTTTATTATTGAATGGAAAAAATTGGACATTCAATGACTGTCATATTTTTGGAGTTTTCTCACAAACAAATCTGAAATGTCAATGGAAATGAATTAAAGAGGGAAATATATATATATATATAATATATATATATATATATATATAATATATATATATATATAATATATATACACACATACATACACATCCTCCCCCCCAAATATGTTACAAGAAGGATATATCACCCTTCAAAATCTATAAGGAAATGTGTGTTTAAATAGGATAAGAAGGATGTATAGATTAGCTGGAGTGGAATAAGGTGTGTAGATGTGATGACTGTGTATTTAAAATCAGCCGGAGTCAGGAATTCAGGTTAAGGGAAAAATCTTCAATCTTTATTCTCAGTAGAGATGAAGAAGGATTGTGATAGCAATATGGGCAGCTGCGACAGGAAGCCAGCTAGCAGAGGGGGATTGGAGGTAAAGGGCGATGGCGATAGCAATGTGAGCAGCTGTGACAAGACGCCAGCCAGCAATCTCTCTTTCCACTTCCCTTTTCCGCCCCTCTGCCTCCATCCACCAAAATCGTCATTTCCTATACAACACATCAGGATTTACACAAAGAGTGGGCAGGGGCCATTCTTTCTCCAAGCATATATATTAATAGAGTATGGTCCAATTACTATTTACCCTCATGTGCTTGGGACTTTAATGCATCAACTCAACCTCAGCCCATTACATATAGATTAATGGGAATGGAATTAAAAGGAAGGTAAGGATGGGAGAAGTTAAAGGAAGGGTTTTTTGGGGGGGAGGTTAAGTAAGCTATGTCAGTGGTTAGAAATAAAGCAAAAGAGTTTGGATGAATAGGAATAAAAAAATAATGCATATATATGTATGTGTATATGTGTATGTAAGTATATATATATGCACATATATACATATATGTATATAAAGTGTGTATGCACACATATACATACATATATACACTTTCACTCTATATCCACATTATCTATCTATCTATCTATCTGTCTTTCTTTCCATGCATAATTGTAGTCTGCTTGAGAGAAATAAGAGAGAAGAAAGGAGGAAAAAGAATAAAGTAAAAAGTGCATAGCAGAGAACAAAAGAAAATTTATGTGGAAGCAAAAAAAAAAAGAGTGATAGTTCTGAATGCACTGTGCTTTATATTATATATGTTTTCTTGAAATGGAAATTTTTACAGTTTTTGAATCTTCTCATATTCTGCTGTGCACATGATGGTTTTTTTTTTCTTTTTCTGTTTGTTTTTTCTTTTTTTCTATTTGTTTTTAAAAATTATTATAAAATATTTGTTTCTTTAAAAAATGATTTTTCTCTTTTGCTCAAGAGGAAGTCCATGGAAGAAACTTCCTGTTGACTCTCAATTAGTACTCTTGAAACATAGTTGAAAAGAATGAGGTGGAAAAGAAAGGGATGGTCTAGTTTCACTCTATGTTCCACATTGGGGTACTTTAATTATTAAAGTAGGAGTTTGCATTTACCCTAGGGGCAGTATGGTGCCACTTTAGCCAAGAGGTGATGAACCCTGGACTAAGATAATGTCTGTGTGATTGGAGAGGAAGGCACAGATAAGAGAGCTGCTCTGGAGATTAAGACAACAATAGATTGGAGATTGATCAATCTATATCTATTTACACACATATATGCATATAGATAGATTAGATATAAATATATATGCATAGTCCATATGTACACACATATACACATAGATGAGCAATATAGATCTACGTGTGTGTGTGTGTGTGTGTGTGTGTGTATTGCAGACATTTTGTTAACAAAGAGCAATTCTCTCTTTGATTTTAGGCATCTCATCTTCTACTAAATCTGTCCTTTGAAGGTAGAGGATGGGGAGCTTCACTCAATAATGACCATTCTCACACCTGGTCATACTCTTCACATTCCAACAAGGAAGAGCTCCTGCAGGTCATCATCCAAACCCGAATCCATATTCCCTCCAATACCAAATTCTTCATTTCTATTCTCTTCAGTCCTCCTACCTTTTGTTTCTTTATATGCCAAAGATAGAGAAAATAAGATATCTATTTTAAATGGTTCCATTACAAATTTACAAATCCTTAGCAACTCACTATCCTACTTTCCACAACAGTTCTTCCAAACCTTTTCATTCCACCTCTAATCTCTCACTGCACCCCTTCTTGCTACTCTCTAACTTAGAATTTTGCCTTATACATTATGAAAAAAACTAAGGCCATTCACTGTGAACTCTCTCTTCTCACCTCTTTCTCATTTTCTATCTCTCTGGTGCCTTCTGCCAGGTTCTCTTCCTTTAACCATTTCACATCAAGTAATCTTATGCCTTACTAAGGCTAACCTTACAGGTTTAAGTGATCCCATTCCATCCTATTTTCTTCAGCAGATTGTCCCTTTTGTCACCTTAACTCTTTCACTTATTTTCAATCTTTATCGAATGGCTCATTTCCTACTGCCTACAACACATCCATTTTCCTATCCTGAAACAAAAATCCTCAATTGATCCTTCCATCCCCATTATCAGCTCACCAACTTTCTTCTTTATAATCTTATATATAATCTGGCTTTCAACCTTAGCATTCTGCTAAAATTGCTCTCTCCAAAGTTACTAATGGTCTCTTAGGAGCCAAATCCATGACCTTTTCTCAGTCTTCATCCTCTTTTGACATTAATGACCATCCCCCTACTTGACAACTCTCTTCCCTCTGGGCTTTCATGACACCACTCTCTTAGTTCTCCTCTTATCTCCAGACAGGTATTTGACCTGTTGTCTGTATCCTTTGTTTAATCCTCTTCCTGATCATGTCCCCTAAATGTCAATGTTCCTCAGAGTCATGTCCTAATCCTGCTTTTTTTTTCTCCTTCTGCACTACTTCACTTGAGGTGAATGGCATCAGATCCCATTAATTTAATTTCTACCTCTCCTGATCTCCCTGCTGACCTCTGATCTCACATTTCCAACTGCTTTTCTGGCATCTCCAACTGAATGTTCAGGAGGTGCCTTAAATCCAAAATGGATTATCTTTCCCTGAAAGTCTCCCCATTTCCCTCCTATCTCCCCTATTACTACATAGCACAATACTACCCGGGCACCCAGTTTAGGAGTCATCCTGGTTGAATTCCTCATTATCTCATCCTGTACCTCTGCTTCCGCCATCAAACTGTACTTAAGACCTATGGATTTCACTTTTGCAATATCTCTCAAATATGCTCTCTTCTCTTTTTTAATATTGCCACTCTAGTATAGGCCTTCATCATCTCATTCCTGACAGCAATTGCAATGGTCTGCTGGCAGGTTGGCTTGCCTGAAGTCTCTCCCCACTCCAATCCATCCTCCATTTAACCATTAAAATAATTTTCTTAAGTATAGGTCCAATCATGTTGCCCCTTATCCCCCAAATCAATAAATCTCATTGGCTCCCTATTGCCTCCAAGATCAAATACAAAATATGCTTTATAAGCCAGCCCTCTCCTATCTTTCCAGTTTTCATAAATCTTCACTTTTAGACATGTACTCTAATCCAGCCTCTTTGTTGTTTCACAAAGAAAATATTCTATTTCTTGGCTTTGGGCATTTTCTCTGGCTGTCCCCCATGCCTGGAACTCTCTACCTCCTCCATTCTAATTATTGACTTCCTTGACTTTTTCAAAGTGTCAAATAAAGTTGATGTCTTTCCTCTGTTAACTATTTCCTCCTTATTCCAGCTTATAGCTTGATTTGTATGCTTTTTTTGTTAAGTTGTCTGTCACATTATATTGTAAGCTTCTTTAGGACAGGACTATTTTTTATTTCTTTTTGTATTCTTAGTGCTTAGTACAATGTCTGGCACAGAGTAGTGCTTAATAAATTTTTATTAGTGATTAAACAAATCCTGTAGCTGCCATTAGTCCCTAGGAATGTCTCCTTAGATATAATCGCCTACATGAAGCTTTTCCAGATATCCAGTTATTAGTTCTTTTTCATTAACTATGTAGTGTCATTTTGTATGTACTTTGCACTTATTTATGCATATGTTCCCCATTATTTATGCATATTTTCCCCATTAAATTTTTAGAATGTAATGTAATTTTAGAATGTAAAATGACTTTTTTTTTTTTGTCTTTTTATTTCCAAAGACTAGCACAATGCCTTGGATATAGTATGTGCTTTTAATAAATATATATTATAGTGAGTTTATATAGTTAGAGCTGCAAGAGACCTTAAATATAATTCATGAAATCTTCTCATTGCATGGATGAGGAAACTGAGGGCTAGAGAAATTAATTGATTTGTTGAGATCACACACGTTCTTAAGTAATCTGTAGTGCCTGATGGTGAGCAGTCTCTCCTGGGAAGAGTGTCTTCCTCCAACCTCAGTGTACATTGATATGTTGAACTTGCTGTCACTTCCCACTAGTCCTGGA
Source organism: Antechinus flavipes (assembly GCF_016432865.1). Taxonomy (NCBI): domain Eukaryota; kingdom Metazoa; phylum Chordata; class Mammalia; order Dasyuromorphia; family Dasyuridae; genus Antechinus; species Antechinus flavipes. The sequence goes on from NC_067399.1 coordinate 431,863,206, forward strand.
CATTAATATTGGCCCATCAGTAGAAGCAGGATACATAGGATGAAGGAGCTGATGGTTTCTCTACCATCCTTTATTCTGGGACAGACTGGATCCTGTGTCTAGTTCTCAGAGCTTCATTTTAAGAGAGAAACTGATAAGCCACAGAGTGTCTAAAGAAGGACATATGACATGAAGGATAGCAAAATAAAAAGATAAGGTAAAGGAACAGGGAAATTTAGCCTAGAAAGGGAAGAATTGAAAGGTGTATGATCACTGTCTTCAAATATTTTTGGAAAGGACTACATTGAAGAAGAGGACTAGAATTTTCCTGTCTGATCTCATAAAGCAAAACTAGGATGTTGGAGGGGAAATGGAAGATATGGCTTTTGAATCCTCATAAGAAAGAAGTTCCTAAGAATTAGGATTGTTGGAAAGTGGAATGGATAGCCTCTGAAGAAATCAGGCACCCATCCTTGGAGATATTCAAAAGATGATTATGTAAGCATTTGGAGAGTAAGCTTGGTGTCATAGTACACAGAGATCTGGGTCTGGAGTCAAGAAGACATCTTCTTGAGTTCAAATCTGATCTCAGATTCTTATTATATATTTGACTCTGCATAAGTCATTAACTCTATCTCAATTTCCTCATCTGCGAAATGAACTAGAAAATTAAATGACAAGCGTTTAATATCTTTAACCAAAAAAACCCAAATAGCATTATGAAAAGTTAAATATGACTGAACAACAGTAACAAATTATTAATTGGTGGGAGATATTTTATAGGTTTGACAAATAACCTTCCCATTTGTTAAGGGACAGGTCAATTCTCCGAGAGTCTCCACAACTGTGGTACATAGCATCTGAAGAAGTTGCAGGGCAGCCTTTGCTGACACAGGTATTGAGGATTATAAATGATATAAATTGGAGGCAGAGGGAAGAAGAGAGAGGTCAGACAACGCAAAGGCCTCTCAGTCAGAGAGGTCAGAGAACAGCAACTGCCTCTCTGTCTCCTTGAATCATCCTCTCACAAAAGGAGATCTATTCTGAAGGTTTGGGTTGGATCTCCAGCAATCACTTTTAGGTGGCTCCTATGTATTTCAGCAGCTCTCCTGTGTATTTCAACACCTATTTCCTTCTTTCTCTAAAATCTTGTGATTTTTTTTTTTTTTAGAATGAACTGATTTCTTTGATGTTATTGGTAAAAGTATGAGTTTTAGAGTTAGAGGGAATGACATAAAATTGTAGTTTTCTACAATTGGTATTGGGTATTGGGTAAGTTGTTTAATTTCTCTGGACCTCAGTTTCCTTATTTGTAAAATGAAAGAACTGAACTAGATATATTTATATTCTGGTTCTAAATCTTCTGAGTCATTCTTCTCTCACATTCATTTTTAAAATTTGTATCCCAGGACTGCCATCCTAGCTCAATATCTCTTTAAGTTCATCTAAACCAGTAGTATTGAGGAGATTAGAGTAGCAAGTAGTAGTGAAAACTGAGTAAACCATACTGATTCCATCTTGTTTTTCAGTTCTAGACTTGGCTCAATTCCATTGCTATTCAATTATGGATTTGGTCTGATTTCTGTGTTGTGAGAAAACTTTATTCAATTATGGGAATTGTGAAAAAGACATAACATTTTCTGCACCTATCCTTGTATGCCTGGGAAGCTGGAAAACCTCTTCTTGATGCTTAGAGACTTTAACCAACATCTTAGATTACACTGATCATAAAGCTATTTTGTCTTTGCTCATTCTACACTCCTTGATCCTCCCTGTCTTTCTCTCTGTTTATTGAGTTCTTCCCTAAATTTGAAAAACATTTAAATTCTCTCTCTTCCATAAAACCCTCCCTAATTCTTTCCAAGAAGAAAGTAATCTCCCTCTCCTTTATCCTCCTGTAGTATTTTGGCTTTTCTTCTCTTGTGACCTTGCTCACATCCTACTTAATATTCACATTATATGCGTCCATATGCCTCTGTCACGTACCGCCTGTATGACAAATGTCTCTGGGTCTTAGTTTCCTCATCTATAAAATGAAGAGGTTGTATTAGAATGTCTCTAAGTTCCCTTCCAGCTCTATCTATGACTCAATATGTCCTAATTGATACTTAATTCATGTATGTGATTGGACTAAATGGTTTCTAGGTTTCCTTCAAGCTCTAGATCTACAATTCTATGTACATATCTTCTCTTTCTCTCCCTTCCCCCAGCACAAAAAGTATTATGAGCTTCTCGAGGCTAGGAGAGCCTCTTTTCATTTCCTCCATGCTATCTATTTCAGTGAAAGTGAAAAGGACACTAGCCCTGGTGTCAGAAGCTCTACCTTTAAGTAAAAGCCTGCCATTTAGCTGGTTGTGTGATCTTGGTCCATCTACTTCCCTTCTCTCAATCTCAAGTTCCCAAAGTAAAACAGAAGGACTGAACTTCGTGTCCTCTAAGTCAGGTCCCTTCCAGCTCTGTGAGGGTGGTCAGAGGATTAAACTAGAAGCATTGCTAGGGTCAGTGAGGCAGAGCTGGGCAAAAACTGGTTCATGTCCTAGGAGGATAAACAATCTATATTGCTCATAACTGAAGAGAAGTGGTGATGATTGGTGGGAAATATGGCAACCTTCTAAGAATTGGTTATTCTTCTTCTGGGACTTATGGCAGACTGACCTGGAATGTGGGGAGCTGCCCTGGGAGAGTTTAGTTGAAATCAGTCCAGGAAAAGCTAACAAAGGTTCCTGTCAAGAGATTAGGGAAGCTGGCTTCTTGGGGAAGGGGACAGGCTCTTAAATAACTTTCAGTTTTGTAAACAGACTCTATTCAGGTAAGAAGGGAGGTTTTTTTGTGGGGATTATTTTTGAGTTGATTTAAGTCTGGAAGAGACCTGAGCAATGTAAATCAAGTATGGTGAGGAGAAAGGACTTATAGTAAAAAGCAAAGAGGAAGAAGGAAAAGAATCATTAAGACTCAAAGACAAGAAATGAACCCAGGTCTTATAGTTTTATGAGCACTATAAAGCTGTGATTCCTCTGTGCTCTTAGTGCCTTTCTCTGGCACTGAAATATTCATAGTGTGTTTTTCCTTCCACAAGCTCACAAGTACATAGTATAAAGCACTATTCCCATTTTACAGATGAGGAAACTGAGGTTTATGGAAATGATATGGCCTACAGATTTAGGATTTAGAGTGCAATGAGAATTTAGAAATCTTCCAGTTATGGGAGTTCATTTTATCGAAGAGGAAACCTGGATTTGAGAGAATTAAATGACTTCTACACAGCCACACAGCTAAGAAATTATTAGAGCTGTATGACTAATTCTACTGCTTCCAAGTTCAGTACTTTTAAATAAAATATACAATGGATTAGGATTTAATAATATAGCATTTATATAGCACTTTAAGGTTTTCAGAGTCCCTTACATATATTATCCCATTTGATCTCACAACATCCTGGAGAGGTAGATACTGTTATTATTCCTATATTACAGATGAGGGACCTGAAGTGGGGAGTCATATAGCTGTTAAATCCTACTTTTTGTGTGGATTTGTTTATAAAAATCAGCTGCAGAAGGAAAAAAGTCATAGTGTAGTATTTATAATTAGTATCAATCTTCCCTGTAGTACTACTTTCCATTTTATTATTGAATTCTCTTCTTGCATGGATTTTACACCTAGAGAAACAGTTTTTGAGAAGGAAAGCTAGACTCTGTTTTGTCTAGGATTTCAGTTAGTAAAAACTAATTTCTAAGGATGCCAAGTGATTGGAGAGTTCCAAAAAAGAACTCTGTTCTGGACAGGGGTATATCTTGTTCACCTAAGATCAAGAGAATGGTGAGAATGAGGAGGACCAGGCCAGATGCAGTCATTATACTGTAGGAAGTGGATCTCCTAGTAGGGGATATACTGCTACTCTCTGAACACTTTATGTAAACTCTCCTGCTTTTTGTGGACCCTGAGAGCTGAAGTAAATTTGGATTTATTGAAACTATTGGGTGGGAGTTGTGAAATATTATTCTACCTTTGTTATTGGCCCATTAGTGGGGAAGGGACAGCCCATGGGCTAAGCTCCAATTTAGCCCAAATCCTATGGAACATGCATGGGTAGTGAGCCAGTTATTTGCAATTGTATGTGGTTGGTGTTTATTCAGCCTTATGTTATTATGTGTTAATAACTCTGGCTAAATACTTTTTGGTGGTAGGAAAAAGAGAGATGAGAGCTCCATGTCCTCTGGTCAGACTACATTTGGAGAAATGGTGTCCAATACATTGCAGGGATAATGATGAAAAAACAATAATTCTAATTTCTGCACCGATTTAAGGCTGTCAAATCTCTTTTTTCTTAACAAAGTAGGTATTATATGGTCCCTATTTTACAGGTGAAGAAACCAGTACTTGCTCAGTCATATGGCTAGCAAGCATCAGAAGCAGAGTTTGGATCTAGGTCTCTTTGTTCTGAGAATGGTGTCTATGATTGGGGGAGGAGACAGGAAAGAAGAATATACATTTATTTAGTGCCCTCTATAGGCCAGGCAGTGCGAGAAGTACTTCTTGAAATATTATCTCATTTGACCTTCACGATAATCCTCCAAAATAAGAGCTAAAACGATCTTCATTTTACAGTTGGTGAAACTGAGTTGATGAAACCATTGCAGAGTTGAATAACTTGCCCAGAGTCACACAGTTTGTATGTATCCAAGACTAGATTTGAAGTCAGGTCTTCCTGATTCCAGCCAGCTCTCTATCCACTCTATCACCTAGTTACTTCTGATGCCATGACTGTCTCTTCCTGTTGTGGTTCAAAGGAGACTCCAAAAAGTTTGGGGTTCCAAACTGATGTCAAGAGGTGTCTCAAAAGAATTTGCAAACTCAGACCCATCTCCAAGTCAAGGGACAAAATTTGTTATAATTGTAACACCAGTTAAAGTGGGCTAAGTTCCAAAAGAATTTGGCAAAGAACGGGGAGCAAGATGGTAAATTTAGAGGAAAAAGAGAGATCAAGTGCTTCAGGGTACTGCTAGGCTAATTTTATGGCTTAGAAGTGGATTTGAGGAGTGGTCTGGCTTTCCCCTCATTATTGTCTCAGAAACTTTGTAATCACTGATCAAGAGTGTTATCTGAAAGTCATCAATGTTTATGGAACTACAGCACTCCCAAGGGCAAGGGACCTTAGGGTTATTGACCAATAAATTGTTTTCTAATTGCCATCAATGTTGTGGAACTACAGCAATCCCAAGGCTAGGAAACCTTAGGGTTATCACTACATCTCCTCTAGAAACTAGGGAAAGAAATATATCATTTAAAACTACATCACTCCCAATTCCAGGCCACCTTAGGATTATTGCTACATCTCTCCTAAAATTTGCATCCCATCATTCCAACACAACATCATTGCTTCTAGAGAACTGGAGGACATTAGCTAAATGAGGATCTCTTACAGGGTTAGGCTGAAGTAATTGGGCAAATTTAGCCTGGAAAAGGGAAGACTTAGTGTTGACACAACTGATTACTTTATCATGTATCTAAAGTATTAGAGACAGAGGGATCCAATTTTTTGTTTATCACCAGAAAGAACAAGAACCAATTTTAGGGAGACCCATTTCATTAGGAAAAGCATTGAGAACTAACCAAGGGAGATAAGGGAAGGGTCCAGTTAACTTGGACATTTACAGATGATTATTTTCCAAGATTGATGTAGATAAGATAGTGTAGATGAAATTTTTTTCTTTGGGTCAGAGATTAGACTAATTGCCTTCTGAGAGTTTGATTTTACTCTATGACATAGCAATATATATTGCTGCTAGTCAAAGAAAGAGATATATTTGTGAACTTTTAGGATGAAATTAGTGATAAATTAGGATTAATCTTGGGGGTGGGGACACATTTTAGTTATCCTATTTCTGTCACCAGTAGTATGATTTCATCCTTAATAATGAAATCCTTAGTAATACAATGAGCATTTATATAATGCTTTAAGATTTATAAGGTACTTTACATATGTTTTCTTATTTGATATTTTCTATTATTATCTCCATTTTAGAGAGAAAGGAAAGTGAGGCTCAGGTTAAATGATTTTCTCAGGGTCACACAGCTAGCAAATGTCAAGAAGCATGATTTGAATTTAGGTTTTACAGGCTCCAGCTCTAGTGTCCAAAGCCACTTTAAAACTCAATTCTTCCTGAATTTTGGTATAGAGTTTTTCCCCACTGTACTATCTAATTGGCTTTCCTTGGTAATTAATAAATCAGTTTTGTTATCTAAAGACTTAGTGTATTCTGTTTGTGAAATTTAGGGTAAATTACTTAATCCCTTAATGCCTCAAGGAACTCACAATACTCTCAATCCTTTATGTTCTTCCCACCCTGTAATGCCAGAAAAACTGAGGCAAAATAGAGATTAGAGAGTTTTTAGTAGTTTATTAATTGGAGAGTATAATTGACTGGACAGACCTCTCGTCTCAAAGTATCCAGTGGTAAATCTAAGTTCTCAATGACATATATAGCCACATGGCTCAGCTACAGGGGTAGACCAAGGCAGGGGTGGAGTCAAAACATTGAGAGTGGGAAGTTTCAGGACCATAAATTTGGTTCTAGCAGGATGGGGGAAAACTGGAAGCCAGAGTCAGGATGTCTGAATAAACAGAAGTAAAGATGTCAATGAGGTATCCGGGATAGTCTTATCTTTAGGGATATTTTAGAGGGGTAGTGTCATAAATTCTTGAGGGCAGAGGAGTTAGGAGTCAGGAAGTCTGATCTCCCCCTCATCTTGAGTCTCATATTGACAATTTATAACTTTAGAGCAAATGGTCCTCAGTCTTAATGAACCAGAGAGGAGTCTAACAACTAAGGGGATTGAGGCAGAACAGTTAAGGAAACTGAGATAGAACAATTCAGGGAAACTCAGGACAATAAGGGAAACTAGTACAGGGAAACTAAGAACAGTTCAAAGAGACTGTGGCAAAACAACCAAACCCTAGAAATTGCACATCTGGGTGGTTTTTGACCCTGGGAATTTTTTACACTTATGAAATAATTGATTCAAACATATACACATGTATACATACATGGCACCCAATTAGGTACTACTGAGGCATTTTTGTTAGCCTTCTGATTTTTTCACCTAATGAACTAATTTCCTCTTTTTTTCCCTTTAAAAATACTGTAGTGAAGAGGAAAAGTACCTACCTGAACAATGGAAATTGTTTTTAACTTGGCAAGTCTCAACAAGTCCAGAATTTCCCTCCAATCTCCATCCTCTCTCTGCAGTACCTCAGTTATGATAAAACTCAAAAGTTGCCCCTAAAACAATATTGTCAGTACTATATACAGTGTTCTCTTTTCATTTTGTTCTTTATTACCTTGTACAAGACTCTCCATATTTTTAAAATATCATGAAGCTCATTATTCTTATAGCACAGTAGTATTTCACCACAACTATATACCACAATTTATTTAACCTTTCCACAATTGACAGGTATTGCTGCAATTTTTAGTTCTCTGACATCACAAAGAGAGCTGCTTGACTAATTCCAATAGATTTGTAATGGAGAGAGCCATCTGCATACAGAAAGAGAACTGTGGGGATTGAATGTGGATCACAATATAGTATTTTCACCTTATTTGTTGTTTGCTTGCTTTTTGTTTTCTTTCTCTTTTTTTTCCCTTTTTAATCTGATTTTTCTTTTGCAGCATAATAAATGTGGAAATATGTGTAGAAGAATTGTACATTTCACCTATATTGGAATATTTGCTATCTAGGAGAGAAGGTGGGGAGAAGGGAGGGAAAAAAATGGAGCACATGGTTTTGTGAGGGTGTATGTTGAAAACTGTCTTTGCATGCATTTTATTTTTTTATTTATTTATTTTTAATATTTTATTTTATTTTATAATAACTTTATATTGACAGAATCCATGCCAGGGTAATTTTTTTACAACATTATCCCTTGCACTCGCTTCTGTTCTGATTTTTCCCCTCCCTCCCTCCACCTCCTCCCCTAGATGGCAAGCAGTCCTATATATGTTAAATATGTTGCAGTATATCCTAGATACAATATATGTGTTTGCATGCATTTTAAAAATAAAAAGCTATTTAAAAAAACAGCTTCTAGAAATATTTTAGAACATAACATATTCTTTTCTGTGCTCCTCACCCTCTTTCATTCCTTATATCACTTCAGTTGACAAATCCTATTGATTTTTATTTTTGTAATATTTCCTGTATACTCCCATTTCTCTTCTTTTATACTGCCCACCACATTGGTGCAAGTAATCACCTCAGGCTTAGACAATTGCAATCAATAGTCTGATGGTGAGTCTACTAGCCACAAGTCTCTCCTCACTCTAGTTCATCTTTCACTCAAGTGTCAGAGTAATCTTCCTAAATTCAGGTCTGACCATATCCTATTGTTGGGGTTCAAAGGAGACCCCCCAAAAGTTGGGGTTCCAGACTGATCTTATGTGGTATCTCAAAAGAATTTTCAGACTTGGACCCATCTCCAAACCAAGGACAAAGTTTATTACAATTGTAATGCCAATTAAGCAGACTAAGTTCCAAAACAATTTAGCAAGGAACCAGGAGCAAGAAAAATTTATAGGAACAAGTTAAATATACCAGATACTACCTATTACTGATAGACTAATTTTTTTGCTTAGAGGTGAATTGAGGAGTGGCCTAGTATGCCCCTCATTATTTTCTCAGAAACTTTATCATTGAGCAACACATTGTTATTGACAGCCATCAATGTTTGTGGAACTATAGCACTCTTAAGGCCAGGGGACCTTAGGGTTATTGATCAACAACTTGTTATCTCACAGCCTTCAATGTTTGTGGAACTACAGCACTTCCAAAGCCAGAGTGTGAGAAATGCTAAAAAGTTAGGTTTCCACAGTGTTGCAAACTTTGAAGTGGAATGGGATAGTGGGTACCACTGACCAAGAAGTTTTCAGAATGTGAGAGGTTAAGGAAAGTTAGGATTCACAGAAAACTTAAGTGATCAATAGAAACCTTGAGCAAAGAAGGAATTGGGGGACTAGGAAGGCACAGGTGAATTCAGTCAATCAGAAAGACTCCTGTGGTTTTGAGAAAACCTTAAGATAATAGCCCATCCAGCCCAAACTCTTTGGCTTCAATTGACCAAATCACTACTGTACCTGCTTAATAGGCTAATTAAATAGTAAACAACACACCCCAAAGGAGAAGTTTTGTGACATTTTTGAACATGGAATTATGATGGGGAAGGACATGCTTTATACATATCAAAGGGAAACATGTAGTGGGTATATCAGAAAGATTGCAATCTGATAAAATGGACCAATACGCTCTCTGAAGGGAGGAGGTGCACCACATAAGCAAGGATAAAGTTTCCCCCACTTTTATACTCAGTGCTTCCTCTTCCCAAAGAGGTGTGGGGTCTGCTTCTGGCTAGAAACATTAAGATGATTCCTTAAGATTCTTTAATAAATTTTCCTTAATATCTGATTTTATTGTCAAGAGTGTTATTTCTAACAAGGGGATCTCAGGTTTATTGCTACATCTTTCCTAGAAGGTAGGAAAGGAAATATATCATTTTATAAAACTACATTATTCCCAAGGCCAGGTGGCCTTAGGATTATTGCTACATCTCCCCTAGAAGTTGTATACCATCATTATTCAATCAACTCCAGTGGCTCCCTGTCACCTGCAGGATCAAATGGAAAATTCCTCTTTGAGATCTTAAAGAAGGGAAAGGGACATGTATGCGCAAGAATGTTTGTGGAGCCCTCTTTGTAATGGCCAGAAACTGGAGACTGAGTAGATGCCCATCAATTGGAGAATAACTGAATAAATTGTAGTATATGAATGTTATGGAATGTTATTGTTCAGTAAGAAATGACCAACAAGATGATTTCAGAAAGGTCTGGAGAGACTTACATGAACTGATGCTGAGTGAAATGAGCAGGACCAGGAGATCATTATATACTTCAACAACGATACTGTATGATGATCAATTCTGATGGACCTGGCCATCTTCAGCAATGAGATAAACCAAATCAGTTCCAATGGAGCAGTAATGAATTGAACCAGCTATACCTAGCAAAAGAACTCTGGAAGATGACTGAGAACTATTATATGGAATTCTCATTCCCTATATTTTTGCCTGCCTGCATTTTGGATTTCCTTCACAGGCTAATTGTACACTATTTCAAAGTCCAATTTTTTTTGTACAGCAAAATAATGGTTTGGACATGTATACTTATTTTGTATTTAATTTATACTTTAACATATTTAACATGTATTGGTCAATCTGCCATCTAGGGGAGGGATTGGGGGAAAGAGGGGAAAAATTGGAACAAAAGGTTTGGCAATTGTCAATGCTGCAAAATTGCCCATGCATATAACTTTTTAAAAAATATTTTATTTTATTTTATAATAACTTTATATTGACAGAATCCATGCCAGGGTAATTTTTTTTTACAACATTATCCCTTGCACTCGCTTCTGTTCCAATTTTTCCCCTCCCTCCCTCCACCCTCTCCCCTAGATGGCAAGCAGTCCTATATATGTTAGATATGTTGCAGTATATCCTAGATACAATAGATGTTGGCAGAACCAAACAGTTCTCTTGTTGCACAGGGAGAATTGGATTCAGAAGGTAAAAAAACAACTCAGAAAGAAAAACAAAAATGCAAATAGTTCACATTCGTTTCCCAGTGTTCTTTGTTTGGGTGTAGCTGCTTCTGTCCATCATTTATCAATTGAAACTGAGTCTTTGTCAAAGAAATCCACTTCCATCAGAATACATCCTCATACAATATCGTTGTCGAAGTGTAAAGTGATCTCCTGGTTCTGCTCATTTCACTTAGCATCAATTCATGTAAGTCTCTCCAAGCCTCTCTGTATTCATCCTGCTGGTCATTTCTTACAGAACAATAATATTCCATAACATTCATATACCACAATTTACCCAGCCATTCTCCAATTGATGGGCATCCATTCAATTTCCAGTTTCTAGCCACTACAAACAGGGCTGCCACAAACATTTTGGCACATACAGGTCCCTTTCCCTTCTTTAGTATTTCTTTGGGATATAAGGTTGGATAACATCTGGATTATTTTGTCTAATACGTACACTAATTTTAGAAAGGAATCTTGATAAAGATTGACAAGTTAGAAAGCATTCTAAATATGATAAACAGAATGATGAGGAAGAGTCTTTTCATGCTACATAAAAGGATCAGTAACACGTGGAGTTCCTTTCACTCAGATACCTTCTGCATCTTGCTTCACTCCTCTAGATTTTCAGGATGCTACTTTCTTCTGGCCGTTCTCCTACTTATCTGACTCCTCCTTTATAGCCCTCCTTTGCTAGATCTTCATCCAAATCACACCCATTAACCAAAACCTTGACCCTTTCCTTTTTTCTCTCTATATTACTTCCCTGGTGATCTCAGCAGCTGCTATGGATTTATTTATCATCCCTAGTCTTATAATTCTCAATTTCCTAATCCAATACTGACTTGTCTGTTGACTTTCAGTCTCATATCTCCTACTGCTTATTGGACATGCCAAATTGGATTCTAGTAGAAGTTTTAAGCTTAACATGTTCAAAGCTGAATTTATTTTCTTATCCCTTGCCCAATTCCTCTTTCTTTTCAAACATTCCTCTTCCTGTCAAGGTTGCTACCAAATATCCTGAACCCAGTTTAAAATCTAAATATCATCCTTGCCAAGACCTGTCATTTTCACCTTTGCAACTCTTCTCTGGTATTGCTCTGGTACAGGCCCTAAACATCTCACACCTTAACTATTGCAATAGTCTATTGGTTGATATTCCAGTAGTTTCTCATTTAATCTCATTATTTGCCTAAATCACTGGTCTATCTATATCACCCTTCTACCCAATGAACTCCAGTGACTCCCTATGATCTCTAGGACCAAATATGAAATCATCTGGCATGCAAAAACTCTTCATAAATTAGCTCCCTCATACATTTCCAATTTTCTTATGCCATACATCTTTCCCACAAACCCCCAGTATGTAATTAATTCAGTAATGCTGGCCTCCTTGCTACTCCCTGAACAAGATATTCCATATTTAAGCTCTGTGCATGTTTTCTAATAGCCACTCTCCTCCCACATTTACCTGGAATTCTTTCCCTCTTCATTTATGCCTTCCAGTTTTTCTGACTTCTTTCAAGTCTCAGCATAAATCTCACCTAAAATATTTCCAAATCTTATTAAATCTAATACCTTACCTTTGTTGATTTTTTTCTACTTGTGTGTGTCACACTGGCCCACCCACATATATATGTATATATTTGTTTTTATGCTGTCTCTTTTATTAAATTGTGAATGCTTTGAGGTCAAGGATTGTATTTTCCCTTTCTTTGTAATCTCAGTTCATAGCACAGGGGCTGGCACATAAATAAATATTTATTTTCTGATCTGAGAGAGGAGAGGAGAAGAAAGGAGAAGATGAGGGAGGAGAATTTGGACATGATCCCTAACTTAAAATATCCACAAATTTTTCTTGGGTTAAGAAGGTTAATTTGTTCTGCTTGGCCTCAGAGGGCATATTGAGGCTCAATAAGGGGAGATTATGGAAAAACTGTTGTTGACTCAGTATAAGAAAGACCTTTCTAATACTTAAAAGTTGAACCCAAATTGAATGGGGAGATGTGTCTGGAGAAGTAAACCTAGGATGACTCCTTATCAGAGACAGTAAAGATAGGATTAATGATTTAGACAAAGGTTGGGCTATAAGATCTCTGAAAACTCTTCTAACTCTGCAATGCTGTGAAAGAAAAGATCCCTATTGCTAAAAGGGTTCTGTGGAGATAAAAATTTCAAGAATGAATAGCATATTTAATTTATACTTATTAGATTAGCAAAGAAGGCAAAAAAGAGGAAATATATTTTAGAGGCTGTGGAAAAATGGAGACATGTGTATTATGGAAATTGTAAAATGACATTCTATAAAATAATTTTGAACTCTCCCCACCCCATATTCTAACCAATAATACCACTAGTACGCTGATACCTCCAAGAGATCAAAGAAAAGAGAAAAGATTGAGGAAAATTGTTACTATGCCATTTGATTAATAACCATTTATTTATTTCTGATCCATCCTTTTTCCTCCTATTTTTGTCAAGACTTTTAATCTCTGAAGGTGAGGCAATTTTTAAGGGGTGTAACTAAGTAAAATTATTTACTCCCAGACATCAAGGCTTCTACTCTACCTTTGTCCATTTGTCCTTGTTACTTCCCTCCTCAAGATTTGGGAGTTCTAAAAAAGGGAAACTAAGCTAATAAAAGCTAGATTAAGATGGTTTACATGTTTCTGGTCAAGTTTGCTGGATGCAAGCTAGATTTCATTAAATCAGAAAACATTTCATTTTTTAAGTGCCAGAATAGTAGGGAGGATCAGCCACAGTTGAGTCATTTTCCCTAGTCGTAGATCCCTGAGATCAATTTTCCTTTCTCCTAATGATGAAGTAATGAGGAGCTATGAACTCTTGGTCCTCCTCCTCTCAAACGTCCATCAATTAGGGCTGTTTTACATTCTCCAGGGAAACTCTAAGTAATATAATCACACACACACACACACACACACACAAATATTTGTATTTTAAATAATAGCTAATATTCATGTAGTGCTTACTATGTACTAGGTACTGTGCTAAAAACTTTAAAGTTGTTATCTTATTTGAGCCTTATAACAAACTTTCCAGGAAGGTGCTATTATATTACCATTTTACATTTGAGGTGAGTCAAATAGATGTTAAGTGACTTGCTTGGGTTCACATAGCTATTAAGTGTTTGAGACTGGATTTGAATTTAAAGCTTGAGTCCAGGCTCAGTACTGTGTCTATTGTGCTACCTAAGTACCCCAAAGAGATTAAAAAAAAAGAATAAAAGGGTATTATTAGTACATAAATGTTTGGAGTAACTTTTAAAAATATATAGATGCAAATAACTAGAAAGTAAGTGGGGGAGACCATCAATTGCGGGAGGGTTGAAGAAATTATAATATTTGAATGAAATGAAGTATTATTCTGATGTAAGAAATGATAAAAGAGATTTCACACAAAACTGGAAAATTTGCATGACTGAAATAGAATGAAATGAGCTGAGTAAGGAGAACAATATGTGCTATAGCAACATTGCAAAATGAATACTTTTTAGATACTTAAAAAAGCTGAACAATGCAATGATCAACCACAATTCCAGAGAACTCATGATAAATTTAGCTGCCTACCTCCAGCAGAGGGAGTTATGGAATAACTATATAGACTAAGACACATTTTTGCACATGGTAAACATGAGGATTTGTTTTGTATAACTATGGAGGCAAAGTATTAAGGATTATTTGTTATAATCCTAATATATATCCTAATATAATCCTAAAAAAATTATTTTTTATTTTTTATTTTTTTTTTAGTGTAGGGGAGATAGAAGGGAGAAAAGATAAATGCTTGGTATGTGAGAAAAATAAAATCAATGAACATATCAAAAAATAATGGACAAAGACCAGGAGGGGCAAGACAACCTGGGCTAAAAGTGAGATCAAAAGAGGGATTAAAAGGGAAAAGGAAAGAAAGGAGGAGATTATAGATCATAGGACTAAGGGCTGAAAGAGTTCTTAGAGACCATCCATTCTAACCTACTTTCTAAGGCTCTGGCATGTAACCACTTTTTTTAAGGGCCCTACTTTATAGAGGTTGGACTAGTTGTTTTCCCTTATGAGACTTGATTGTTTAAGGTGAAAAGCTTGTGTTTATGACAATGACTTCCATGATACGAGTTTCTAGTTACTTGAGTACAAAAGGCCACAAAGAACTCTAATCTGGAGTTCTGAACTACTTGGAGTCTACTGACTAGTAGTGGTAAGTTGTGCTCATCTGAATCAATGTGATGTCTTCACTCCCTATTCTTGTTGAGTGACTTTTTTTTCTACGAATAAATAAACCCCCCCTTTGATAACTATTAAATGAGCATCTCATTCATTCCACTGTTATTGTTGTTCAGATGCTTCAGTCATGTCCTACATTTCATGACATCCTTTTGAGGTTTTCTTGGCAAAGATACTGCAGTGATTCGCCATTTCCATCTCCAGATCATTTTACAGATGAGGAAACTAAGGCAAACAGAGTTAGGTGACTTGTTCAGGTTTCAAAGCTAGTACATATCTGAGGCTCAATTTGAACTTCAGGAGATGAGTCTTTCTGAGTCCTGGCCTACCTGACTCCAGGACTCTGCCTAATTGCGTGTTCTTTCCACTATCATACTTAAATTACCAGGAGAAGAACTTAGTCAGGCCTAGCTAATAATCCATCTGTAATAAGAAGGAAAGCCAAAGAATAGAAGGAAGAACCATGAAGAAACATTGTGGAAAGATTAATATTGACTCAATTTTAGGAAGAACTTTTTGATAAGTAGAACTGCTTCAAAGGAGAATAGACCACCATCACTGAAGAAAGGCAAGCTTTCTTGTCACAGACATCAAGTAAGATTCAAACACAGTTATGACTTTAAATCCAAGCCTTTTTCTGCTACCTCAAATTGGATTTGCATGGAATACTAACAACCCACATATCTCTAGACCTTGTCATTCTTTGCATTACTTAATTTACTTTTACTTGTATTACTTAATTTTCCCAATAGGTAGTGAAAGGATTATTCTGGTTATGGGACTAGGGGTTCTCAAGTGAAATCAATAAGCAATTCTTAGGTAATTGTGTTACTGTGTTAAGTGTTAGCCATACAAAGAAAGGCAAAAATGTCTGATTTCAATGAGATCACAATGGGAGGAGACAACATGAAGACAACTATGTAAAAATAAGATATTAGAGAAAATTTAGTGAGAAGCAACAAGTATTAAAGAAGATTGGGAAAGGCTTCATGCAGATAGTGTGGTTTTAGCTGAGGATTTGAAGAAGTCAGGAAGCCTGACTAGATATAGAGATAGAGATGAGGATGGAGAGAGTTACAGGCAGACAGAATAGGCCTTAGGGATGCATAGAAGTGGGAGATCTGGGAGTTGAGAAACTACCAGAAGATCATTGTCACAGGACAACAGAATAAACAGAGGGGATAAATGTATAAACAGATTGAAAAAAATGGGACAGGATTAAGTTATAAAGGATTTTAAATGTCAAATGCTGTATTTTATATGTGATCTTGGAGGTGATAGGGAGCCAGCGAAGCTTATTAAAAAGTGGAAGTTTGATGTGGTCAAACCTGAGCTTTAGGAAAATTATTTTGACAGCTGAGTAGAAGATGGCTTGGACTGAGTTGATACTTGAGGCTGAAAAGCCATTCAGCAGATTATTGCAATAATCCCAGGTATGAAGTGATGAGGGCCTATTCCAAGGTGTATCAAAGGGCAGTGTCAAATGAGAGAAAAAAAGAGGATTGAGAGCTATGGTGTAAGATCTTTAGCTATGTCTCTCTATTCCCAGAATAAAAGCAGCCCTGGACGTGTGTCCTTCTGAGTACACTTTGGATAAGCAAAACAATATGTGTTCCATGAGGAATCCTGTCTGCTCACAGAAGTTGTATTTCAATAGGATTTAGCCTTTAAAGAAAATAAAGATTTCAGTAAGTAAAGGCATGGAAGTAGTTTTGAGCATTGGCCTTGAAAATTTCAGGTATATAGGAGAGGACAATGTGAGAATGGGAATTATAAAGTCATCTAGTTTGGCTGAAATAAAGTGTATGATGATGAGGGAGAAGATAGCACAACTGTTAGGAAATGAACTCAGAAAAGTAACCTTAGCCATTAATCTAAAAAGTTTGCATTTATTTTATAGGCAATGGGGGATGGTAGGGCTAGCTAGGATGAGTATTCACTTTGGTTGGATCTTTGCATTGTAAAAGAACCATTTGGTACATTATAAAGGGAAGGGAAAGTCTGAGGGCAATGAGATCATTTAATAATTTATAATAGTCTAAGTGAAATGGGGTAAGGCATATGTTTAGGCTGAATGAGAATGTGGATAATGATAGAAGATATTGGGAAACTTTGACAATTAGGACATGAGGCTAAAGGAGAAGAATTAACAGTGACTTATCATCCTTAGTGACTAAAAGAAGTAGTGTTTCAATAAGCAAAAGTAAGAACAATGGAAAGAGAAAAAAGTATAAGGAAGAAGATGATGAATGAGATAAAATTTGAACTTGTCAAGATTGAAATGATGGTAGGCTATCCAGGTAGGGATATCCAGAAAGCAGTAAAGATGTGGGAATAGAGTTTAGGGGGAAACTGGGAGCTAAAAACATAAATTTGAGAGTCATCTTATAGAGAAATCACTGGTGTCATGGGAATAGATAGGATGACCAGAGATGAGAGTTGAGAAATAGATTCCTGGGGGATATGCATACATGTTGGATAAAGAGAATGAGAAAGCAATGAAACATCATATGATTTTAGAATTAGAAAAGACCTTTGGGATATCTAATCTCAAGTATTGTTGTATGGTAAGGAAGAAAGGAAGGAAACAAACTTTTATATAGACTGAATTAAATACTTTACAAATATTATCTCATTTGATTTTTGTAACAACCCTAGCAAATAGATACTATTATTATTCCCATTTTCCAGTTAAGGAAACTCAGGTAGCCAGAAGTCAAGTGACTTTTCCAGATTCACACAGTTATAGCAAGTGTCTGACTGATACATTGTTGGTGGAGTTGTAAACTGATCCAATCATTCTGGAGAGTAATTTGGAACTATGCCCAAAGTGCTATCAAATTGTGCATACCCTTTAATCCAGCAATGTCTTTACTGGACCTGTATCCCAAAAAGATCTTGAAAAAGGCAAAAGGACCTCCATGTGCAAAAATGTTTGTAGCAGTCCTTTTGTAGTGGCACAGAACTGAAAATTGAGTGTATACTCATCAGTTGGGGAATGACTGAATAAGTTATGTCATATGGATATAATGGAATATTATTGTTCTATAAGAAATGATCAGCAGAATGATTTCAGAAAGGCCTGGAGAGATTTAATATGAACTGATGCTAACTGAACTGAGCAGAACCAAGAGAACTTTGTACACAGCAATAAGATTATGTGATGGTCAATTGTAATGGAATTGGCTTTTTTCAGCAATAAGGAGATTCAGGACAATTACAATAAATCTATGCTGGAGAGAACCATCTGCAGTCAGAGAAAGAACTATGGGGAATGAATATAGATGACAACATAGCATTTTCACCTTTTTTTTGTTGTTTGCTTGCTTGTTTTTTTCATATATTTTCTCCCTTTTGATCTGCTTTTCCTTGTGCAATATGATAAATGTGGAAATATGTTTAGAAGAATTGCACATTTTTAAACTATATCAGATTGCTTGTTATCTTGGGAAGGAGTGAAGGAAGGAGAGAGGAAAACAAATTTGGAATACAAAGTTTTGCAAAGTGAATGTTGGAAATTATCTTTGCATGTATTTGGAAAAATAAAATAGTATTAAAAACAAGCATCGGAACTTAGGTCTTCCTGAGTCTATGCCCATTATTCATATTACTACCTATCTTACAGAGGTGGTTGTTGTTTGTCCTTTGTTCTCAAATAGGACTGTGACATCAGAGAAGTGATGCTATGACATGCAAGTGAATTGGATTTAGGTGAGGGAGGACTGTGTAAGGTCACCTGCTTCACTCTGATCTGCAGAGCCATCTGGGTTTAATGGCAAGATATAGATCAGTACAACTGGAGATGAATAGTACACCAAAGTCCAGCAAGGAACTTGTTCGAGTGATGAGATTAGGATTTGAACACACATCTTTTGACTCTAAATTCTAATACCCTTTCCACTATATCACAGTATTGTTTGAGCAAAGCCTAGAGCTATCATTATCATCATCATCATTATTATAGATACCCTGAACCTGTGATTATAGGATCACAAATCTAGATTTGGGATCTCAGAAGTCACCTAGTCTAAATTTCTCATTTGTACAAATGAGTATGCTGAGCCCCAGGGACATTAATGATATCCTAGGTTATATAAGTAGAAAGTATCAGAGGTTGAATCTGATTCTTTTCACTACAGAACTCAAGATCTTTCTTAGCACCTTCTTCATTATCATTGTTTTCTCTTTAGTCTTCAACTGAGAAAGATTTATTGGCCATGTATGAGGAGAATCAGGAGAAAATATTATATAAACCACTTATGGATATAAAGAGATTAAAGATTGGGGAGAAGCTAAATACATGAAGCTAATTCAAGGAACAAATGAGAAGTTCATGGTTCTGTTTCCCTGTCCCCCTAGAAAGAATTCCTCCGTCTGGTGGTTCTATGCATTTTCCTTCAAACTGGCTTGGTTGCCAGGGTGGAATGGCTGATGTCACCTGAGTCCTGTAGCAGCTACTTGGAACCCTGGGGCTCAGTGAGGACTAAGTCTCAGAGCTGAGCAGTCGCATCTCCTTTGAGCTTGGTTATCTCTTTTTCTCAGAGCAGCAGACGCTGATCCACAGGCAAATATATTCCCATTTGGAAGTAGCTAGGGAAAGAGATTGCTGTGAGGCTAATATTCTGTGGGTGAGAGGGAGGGAAGTAAAGCTGAAGGGTGGGTGGGTGGGGGCAAGACTTGTCTGGGGAGACCATGGCCAGGTGTTTCCCTTTCTCTTCATTTGTGAGCCAGAGCACCCCTACTGTCTCTCCAAAGCCCTCTTCAGCGCTGATGATCGAAGAGGAAGCCCCGGGACCTTCAGGTAAGGAAGCAAGTGGGAAGGGCAAAGAGGAGATGACTTGATTGGGTAGAACAGGCAAATTGAGAATGCAGGTCATTGACAGAGAGAGGTTAGAAAGGGATTAAGAGGAAAAGAAGGTCAAAGAGGAAAAAGAGCAACCAACAGGGAGTCAAGACACTTTGGGTCTAAATATGGATCTGTATTAACAAATACTCATATTAAGATAATGTCTAACTATCCTTCAGTTTTTAATCCTATAGAAGCATAGGAACTAGAGGTTGGGGTGAGGTATAATAGGAGATGGAACCTGGAGAAGTTTTCTCAGAAACTCACAGAAGAAGAAAAAAACTAATAAGGAGGAAGAGGAAAGGGGGAGTGAGAGAGAGGAGGGAGAAAGAGATAGAGATAGAGAAAGAGACAGACAGAGACAGAAGAGAGAAAGAGACAGAAAGACAGAGAGAAGAGAGACAGAGACAAAGAGACAGAAGAGAGACAGAGACATAGAGCAACAGGGACAGAAGAGAGACAGACAGATACAGAGACAGAGGAGGGAGAAAGGAAGGGAGAAGGGAGAGAGGAAAGAAGAGTAAAGACAGACATAGAGAGAGACAGGGAAGGAGAGAGTAAACAGAAAGGAAAAAGAAGAAATTTCAAGAAAGAAAGGCCTTAGGGCAAGACTGGAAGTAGAAAAAGGTAGAGGTAAGACTGTGAGACAGAAGTGGCCATAGGATGGGAAGTGGGGGGAAATGGAAGGATGAGAAGTTGTGAAGGAATAGGAAAAATTGAGAGAGGAAGAAAGAAGTTACAGAACAGGAGATAGGAGGGGCTAGATAGGATAGGAAAAGTAGAACCATAGTTCAGGAAATGGGACAAGATGGAAGAAAAAGTAGGAGAGAGGATCATTGAACCATAGGACAGAATATGGAATGGACTGAGGGGAATGGTGGGGGGAAAGTTAGATGGAACCACAAGATAGCAAGTGTAGGAATTGAAGGGAGTGATGGAGGAAAGGGAAATGGAACCCCAGGGAAAGGGGTGAATTAACAGTAGAAGGGACCATAAAACAGGAGATGGGAGGAATGAAAAGAAGAGTAGAAGTTGATTAAGAAGATATTTATAGGGGGTTAAAGGAAAGGATTAGTGAAAATAATAGGAACCATAATACAGGATATTGGGGAGGGTGAAAAGAAGAATTAGAGGGAACAGGACAAGAACTAGCTGGAATTATTCCAGAACCCAGCTTCTTAATCTGTGGGTTGAGATCTCATGTGGGATCTCATAACTAAATGTAAGGGTCGTGAAATTGTGTTTGATTTCTATACCTATTTTATATACCTATATACCTGGGGTTACATAAAAATTTCTCAGGTGAAAAGGGGTCATGAGTAGAAAAAGTTTAAGAAGTTGTGGTATACAAGACAGGAATTAAGATAGTGGAGAGTCTGGGGATCATGCCATATAAAAAATGGTTGAAGAAACTGGAAATGTTTAGCCTGGAGAAGAAAAGGCTTATATCTGACTCCAAGAATGTAAAAGATTATTATAGGGAAGAGTGAATTCATTTTTCCTATGTGGTGCAAGAAGGCCAATCTAGGAGTAATGAGGAAATGTTACAGAGAGGCAAATTTCATTTCAACACAAGGGAAAACTTCCCTAATAATTAGAATCCAAAAATGGAATATACTGCCTCAAGAAGTAGTGAGTTCCCCATCATGAGAAGTCTTCAAGCAGAGGCATAATTGTTGATTTCTCTACAGATAGGGTTTGGATTTCAAATATTCTTCTATTTCTTAGACTTGATAATTCTGTGAAATAAAGGATGGGAGAAGGCAGTTAAAGAGGTCAAGAGGAACAAAGGAGGTCAAGGAGGTTAACCAAAGGGACAGTGTTTGCTAATGACTTCTGGCCTTATTTTAGCCATCTGGATACCTCCTAGTTCACCTCTGAGGATTCAAGGCCAAAAGAGGAAACATTCTGACTGGATACCTACAGGAACCCAGGACAGGTGGGCTGTAAAGAGCATGTTTGGTCTCAAAATGCAGTTGAAGAGACGCAGGGTGTCCACAGTGCGGCCTGAGGATTACAAGGCCTTCAATAGGCTGCTAGGTAGGAATGGAGCTAGCTCTTCCCTCATCCCTAACTCTTCAACCTCCCCTCATCCCCACAATTCTCTTAACAATGAAAACTGTACAGTAATGGAATGGGAAACCTCAAGAGATTGGTTATTAGAACCTCATTAGGGGAGGTGTTCAAGCAGAAGTTTTCTTTCCACTAATACTCATTTTGTTTCATTTTGGGGCTCCTCACGTGATCTCTTCTAAAAGGGGAGCAGAATAAGGGGAATAGCTTCTTCTCTTAACTCTACTGGACCATTCTCCATCTCTAGCCTAATAGAATGTCCCTCTATCTCCCTTCATAGGGGATCCTGTTGTCCAGAACTTCCTGGCCTGGGACAGAAAACTTCGGGTGTCAGACAAGGTAAGATTCTCACTATGTCTTGGCCTGGAATATCCATGTACAACCTCCCTTTTTAGATCACACTGATCTTCCCATCTCCAAATAACCCGCCAACAACTCCCTATTCCCTGATGCAAATGGAATAGAGGTCCTGATTTCTTGGCCACCATGTAAGAAGGCTTGCTGGGCCCAGTTCTGTATTCTTTCATACCCCTGAGAAGAAAAGCCTGAATAGCTTAAATTTCCAAGGCCTCATGTGAATCCCTAGCTTTAGCCTCCCTCCTTCTTCATGTTTGTACCTCGAGTCCTTTATCTTATGCTTCTTCTGTTCCAGACCTTGTTTTCTCTAATATCATAGATATATCTACAATTCAGTTATAAAGTGTACTCTTGTCCCACAGCCCCCTTATTTTTTCCCCCTGTCTTGGTAACCCATCCTTTCCAACATAGCGTCTTGGCCTGACCCTAGCCAGGTTCTAAAACTCCCCTATCCAGGCTCTCCCAAACGCTAATCTCCTCCAGAATGTATTAGCTCTGTAGCTGTCATTCCCTCCCCTTCCTGCCTGTGACCCTCCCTCTCTCTTTCTATTCATCAGTATCTCTTAGCAATGATCATAGCCTACTTTGCTCGGGCTGGCCGACCTTCCTGGCAGTACCAACGCCTCCATTTCTTCCTGGCTTTGTGAGTGATTTCTCATTCCCCTTATCCAATGAGCTCCCTCTCTTACCAGTACAATTACATCTTTTAATGTGAATGGAATTTGGGGCAAAGCATTTGATTCTTCTGAGCCCTAATTCATTTTATCTGTCAATAAATAACCATTTATTAAGTATTATGTGCTGGGCACTGCATTAAGTGATAAAATGAAAGACAAAATTGTTAAATATGCAGACTTGAATTTTGTCCCAGAATTGCAACGGATTTGCTCTGTAAGCCTGGAAATCCTTCCCCTTTTCTGACCCCCAATGTTCTCCTTTGTCAGATGGGGGAAAGGGTGCATTAAACTAGATAATTTCTAAGAGTCTCTCTATCTCTGGCATTCAATGACTTTTCTGCTGTCAGAACTTAGAATGTCCTTCCTACGGGGGGGAAAAAAATCTTCTATCATTATCTTTGCCAAGCCCATCACACCAGTCAAGAATGATGGGAAGAAGGGAGTTGCCCCATCTATATATCTCTCCTCAAAAGAGAGAAATGCTAATGTTAGATTTCTGAAGGAGTACAACTAAGATGGTGAAGGGACCTAGAGACCAGGACTTATTGAAGATAGTCTGAGACTATTCTAGAGAAAGGAAGATTTGAAGACATGATCACTGCCTTCAAGGTGACTTGTAAAAGTAACTTCCAGATATAAAATACTAAGATTCTATTTAAAAAGCAATAATATAGGAAAAAAAAAGATTAAGTAGTTGGTTTCTTGTTTTGTTTTGTTTTCTGTTTGGTGCCAGAGGATAAAACTAGGAGAAATGGGGGGGGGAGGGGAGATTACCAAAACAGAAGATGAAATTATCAAATTTCATCTTCATTTATGGAATATTATGTCATCAATGATTTTTCTTGGAGGTGGGGAGTTTTCTGTCACTAGATGTTTTTAAATGAAGCTGGCTGATAGCTCACTAGAAATAATTATAAGAAGGACTCAATTTTAGATTGGACTAGGGTGGCCTATTCTATTGTCCTGGGATAATGTATTTGTTAACTTTTCTATTTTGGAACACTGAGATAAAGCCCAGGTGTCCTGACCTAATTATATCTCAAACAGATCCTATGATTCTGTGGATCTGGGTGAATGTACAGAGCACATGGTAGAATTGGTGCATTAATGGAGTTCTCTGTGACTTTATAGAAAGCACAGATTGGGGGTGGGGAGGGAAGATAGGTTATAGTCTGGTGACCTTCTAAGAAGACCTTACTAAGTGGAAAGGTGGTATTAAGGTTATACTATGTCCCCCTTTTGGCTTTTCACAGATATCTGGCCAATGACATGGAGGAAGATCGCCAAGGGCCAAAGCATGGAATGTTTGTCTTTCTCTATGGCCAGGACCGCACTCAACGTGCTAAGTTCCAGTGGCTTCGGGCCCAGCTCTTCCGGGCCATTGGTTGGAAGGCATGGGTTACGAGGGAGGAGTGTGAGGAGGTAGGATCTATTGGGGAGGAGAGGTAGAATATTAATTATGGGGAATCTTGTGGCTGGATTTTAGGGCTGTAAGAGTTGCAAGCTTGTAAGGGCTCATTTTGTCTGCATAGTTATTGAGGGAGGTATATGTGTGATTGCTATTTATATACCCTTATTCTAGGACTCATGGAAAACCCATGTTTGACCATCCATGAAGTCCATTTATTTCAAGTTCTCTCAGTCTTAAATACCTTAGTATTGCATCACTACAGCATTATATGCCTGTGCTAACTATAAGCACCTTGCTATTATTATATAGATGCCTCTTTGCTACAAGTTTCTCTGCTTCAAGTAAAACACAGGTTGTCACAGCCTCTTGACTTCTCAGGAAGACTGAGACTCCCCCAAGGGGAGATGAGAGCAGAACCAGATATTGTCAGCAGGTTCCCTCTGGGCTGAAGGGTTTTATACCTCACCCAGAGTTCCCCCACTGTCTGTGGCTCTCTACAACTTCATCTTATTTTGGTTCGTTTTATTTCTTTACAGATTCAGGCATATCAGCCTGGACATTGGGTATGGAAGCGTGATCGCACTCTCCTTCAATAGAGCTCCCATGTAAGGAGACTAAGAGCAGTGGCTGGAGGCAGGAACAGCAGAGGAAGGTCCTCATCTGAGTAGAACAGAGATGACATGAGAAGATGGTCCATTCAGGAATGGTTTGAAGGAGCTGTCACTCCCTCTGCTTACTGCTTCAGAGGTCCTAATCTAGCCAACCTTATAGCAAAACCATCAGACCCAGTTAGGCCCAGACAGATCTCACTAGTCATATAGAGACAGATGCAGTTGGAGAAGTCAGATACAATCAGATCAGACTATAGAAATTTTTGTGTCTAGGGAAAGGCAGGATGATATGCATACTCGGGTGTGTGTTTGTGTGTGTGTGTGTGTGTGTGTGTGTGTGTGTGTGTGTGTGTGTATTATGTGGGCTGCAGCTGAAAATGGGGACAATGTACTTGTCATTCTTTCAATCTTGGCACAGTGAAGCAGAGCCCAGGTGTCCTGACCTAGTTATACTTCAAACTGGGAATCTCAAATCATATACAATCAAAAATAGAGCAACTGATTTAGCATATACAGAGACACAGGTAATATAGTAGAACTACACAGACATATATGCAGACAAACATAGAAAGAGTCAAGGCTAGCTATTCAGATTTTCAGATGTCAGTCAGATTTAGTAAGGCAGACCTAATTACAAACTGACAAGAAGCCATTATCACATCCAGGTGGGTAGGCAGTCAGAAACATTAGTATAGACCCAAAGAAAAGTATATCTAGTATTAGGCAGAAAGATATACTTAGTCACAGATAAATAGAGCACACATGAGTTAAAGGAGAGATGATTTATGGGTTATGTATAAGATTTAATAAGACTTGCTTCAATAATTCAAGAATCTAGTTTTTAATTAGTGGAGGGACAGACCCCACTTAATGCAGATTATAGCTTCTCTGTGCTTTGGTAGGTCATTCCATTACTCAGTGGATAGGCTTTCATTGTGAACCTTTCTATATTTTCCTAGGCTGATCCTGGAATACATAAAATCTGGGCCTTTTGAGGTTGAGAGTTTTGCCAGATCTCCTAGACTTTGCTAGTATTTGTATTTCTTTGGCAGTCTTTTCACTAACTTCCTGTTGCCTCCAACTCATACTGAGGCATTGGAGAAAGACTGTGCTTGGGCCTAAATCTCTTTGTGATCCTAAATGTATATGTCAGAGCTTATATGATTTTTGGAGGAGATTTGATATAGGCAGTTAGAAATACCAAAGCTGATAGGGCCCAGGGGTCCTCAAACTATGTCCAGCGGGCTAGATGCGGCAGCTGAGAACGATTATCCCCCTCACCCAGGCTATGAAGTTTCTTTATTTAAAGGCCCACAAAACAAAGTTTTTGTTTTTACTATAGTCCGACCCTCCAACAGTCTGAGGGACAGTGAACTAGCCCCCTATTTAAAAAGTTTGAGGACTCCTGTTTAGGCCTTGGGAAAACAAAGGTCAAACTATTTTAAAGAAGGAGAAGAGGAGCAAGGAAGGGCTGTGAAGAATGAGAAGGGAAGAGAAAATGAAGGGGGAATGAGGGGAAAAGAGTCAAGAGGAAATAGATGCAGAAAGAATGACAAAAAAAAAAGCAGAGAAAAGAAAAGAGAAAAGAAGAGGAAAAAACAAATAAGAAGACAAGGGATCAAAGTTTTATTGTTCTTTATGTTCCTAACACCTAAACCTGTCAGTATGATCCCATATCCCTTCAAAACTCTGGTGAGTTGCTTTATTATTATTATTATTATTATTATTTTGTTGGTGATAGGGTGGTGGGAAATTTATATATATACTTAAGGTTATGGAAAACTTTTGTTTGTAGCTTATTACCAAGTGCTAAAGGTTAGGAAACATTGGATTAAAGAGGTCCCACATAACTAGTTTAGGGATAGAGTTAGGAATAAAGATTAGGGGAAAGGATGATGGTATAGGGTTAGGGATGGTGACTTTCCCTTAAAGTCAAATTTCAGAATCTATACTGTAGTTGAAAGTTTTTTTAGGACCGTATTCAGAATTAGACGGTGATGATAAATTCCAAGGGCTAATTCATATTTGGGGTTTGGAGTGGGAATTTAGGATTAGAATGCATTAAGTTTTAGGCTAAGAATGATGGTTAAGTACTAAGAGATATAGTTAAAAGTTAAGATTTAGGTTAAATCTAAAATTATGGTTTGGATATAGGTTAGAGATGGGGAAAATAATTTTTATAGATGAATATAGATTAGAATTAGAATTCAATCTCAATTTATATACTAGTGCAATCATTATATTTGTGCTAAAGGATATGGTTTAAACATATGTCACGGTGTTTTTCAATCTTTGGTTTTTTTTTCCTATTCCTAGTGTCTTTTCACCATTATTCTCACTATTAGAAACAAAGAACTTTATTCTCAGATACCTGCCTAGCCAAACTAACTTGGTCTCAATTTTCATAAGTAGTCAAATTTAATGTATTATTATTCACTTGACAAATATGAACCTTCATCTTGGGAGTCCTTTCAGCCACAAAAACCAGCAAGGTCCCCCTCTAGGAGTTCCTAGCTCCTTAAACTTCTGCTGACCCAGGTGCTGACTCCGAAAGAAATAGAAGGATGTGATTGACTACCGTCTAAACATTTCAGGTAGTTATCTTTGAGGTACCAGAGTCATTTTATCTACATTGAAGATACTCTTCTATAATTTCATGAAGAGTTTGATAAAGAGACAGAATCTTCAGCATTAGATTTATGCATGTGTATACACACATACATACACATTAAAAAGCATGCACATGCATACATATACACATATATGTTTATACATAAAAATGTATACAGATACTTATGTACACACATATGTGTATGTGTGTGTGCAGCCCTGCTACTTCCAGCTAAGAGAAATAATTATCCTTGTAGATAATGATATAGCTGCGAAGTATTGGCAGTTATTTACAACTGATGACTATCTTGGAATATTGGGACAGAGCACAAAGTTTCAGTCAGCTAATAGTTGCAGTTGTTCTAAACCATTGACACTTATACCAGCCTCTAAAGTCTGAACTTTTCTGTGACCTCCCATGAGTTTAAGATTTTCCGAGGATAGTTATGAGTAGGAATTTGGGCAAATTTTTAGTGGAAGAATAGATATTTTGAAAGCATAAAATGCCAGCAAAATTGTCTTATTGATTAAAATAAAAAGGAGAGAGATATGTAGTACACAGAATTGAGAAAGTAAGGATAAGGGAAGGAAAGGAGTCCAGAAGAAAAAAAAATGAGAGTTTGAAGAAAACAAGATAAAGAAATAAAAAAGGAGAAAAGAGAAAGGGGAAAGGATGGGAGATGATATAACAAATGCATAAAGAGATGAGAAAGAGAAGGGGAGAAAAGAAAACAAAAGAGCAAAAGATAAAATATTTAGAAAAGGAAAGGATCATCTAGTTTAATCCTTTCATTTTATAGATAAAATATCTGAGGTCCAGAGAAGACAAATGGCTTATCCAAAGTCACACAGGTAGTAAGAAACAGTTTTACACATTCATCCTTTGACTTTGAATCTGGCTTCCTTTTTGGAGGAGAATGGAGAAAAAGAGCAAAAGAGGAGAAATAGATTTTGGAGAGATGGACAAAAAAAGATAGGGAAAGAAGTAAGAATTCCAGTGGGGAAAAATTTGCTGTCTCTGTTCATCTCAGCCTTGTCTCTTTCCCAGCTTCTTTCCCTTACCACCCTTTCTCAAAACAGGAAATTAACAGATACAACCTCATTCTTGAGAAGGAACCACAACAAATCTTTCCCCTGCCCCTGGGAGAGCCAATCTTTTCTCTTCTTTCCTTTCCCATTCTTCTGCTTTTCCTTTTCCTCTTCTTGTCCTCTTTCCTCCCTCTTGCTCCATCTTTTTTCTGTTTTTTTTTTTATTTTAACCTTTTTTTCCATGTCTTTACCATTGCTTTATTTTCTGATTACCTAATACCCTTTACTTCTCTTTTCTTCCCTCTATTCTTTCATCCTTCTTCTCAATCTTGCCACAACTTTCCTCCTTCTATTACCATGTTCTTATTACTTCTTTTCCTTATATCTTTTCCCTATTTTCTTTGTTTCTTTTCTCTCATCTTTTATTTTCTCTTAGTCTCCCCTTTCCTTTTTCCTTCCTTTTCTGTCCCAGTAGCTCCTCCTTCTCTTGCTAATATCTTAATTTATAGTCAATAGTTTTCAAAGATCCACCATAATCTTCACTTTGTCAGTATTTACATGAAATTCTACCATTTTGTGTGCCCTATATCTTCCCTACAAATGAAACATGTATAAATATTAACATCATGTAAAATTTAGGGCTCTTGAGATATGGGTTGCATAATGAAAAAAAGTTGGGAAACATTTTTATGAGTTAAAGTGTATAGTTGAAAGTTCTTTCAGTATTAAGATTTTAGAGTTCAAGGACAGGATTGTCTTTATAAGACAAGGGGCTAAGATTTTTGATTTAACAGTGTGGATGGGAATTCCTGTGATGGGTTAGGATACAAGGAGATTAAAGAGTAAAAAACAAACAAGCATGAATTTTAAACAGGTGGTATTCAGGTCTTGTTCCAGATTAGGATTAGGGTTGTTATTATAAAGTATGTCCTTTTAGTATTAAGGGTCAAATTTCATATCATGAGTAAGTTTAGAGGGCAGAGTTTAGAACTCAATGGTTATCAGTTCAAAGTAGGTAGGCATTGTCATTAATAATTAGTGCTTGGAGGATTGGGAAGGCCCTTTATCAATTTCCCACTTATATCCTAATTCTTTTTCCTGGATATCCAACCACTTTACTCTCCTTTTCTCAAGGCAAGTAATGGATTGTCAAAAGGAAGTTAATAATAAAATTTGGGGCTGGAAAGAAGAAAGGGACTATATAAGGAGATACCCAAAGGAGAGTCTCATTTTCTGATCCTGGCATTAAACCAAAAAGTAGGAATTGTTAGCTTGGAAAGGTGGTAATAGAAACTTATGAAGGGAGGAGTCTTTGAAAATGGTGTAGGACTTAATCTTAATACAAACTGTATTTTTCAAGGTATTGCCCGATTTTCCAGTGTATCTTAAAAAGCTTGAAATGAGGAACAGCACAGAATCAAACTAAGAAGATGGAGGGTATGTCAGTATGACAAAGAATGAGACAATCCCTCTCAGATTGTAGAGAAGGGCATGAATGTGAAGAGTTCTCATTTAGAGACAAAGGGAAAAAAAGGTGAGTAGAAGAAGAGGAAATAACTCTTTCTACTTACAAAAGTTTAACCAAGGGAGTCCCATGAAAAGAAGGGGCTGAGTTTGATGTGTTTAGTGAGCTACATGAGAAAATTACTAAAAGGTATAGATCTTTCAATATGAGAAACTGATTGGAATATTGAGAGGGAAAAAGAAAGGAAGAAAGATAAGACAGGACAGAATAGAATACAGGGAAAAGATAAAAAATAAAAAGATGAAATCAGAGATGGGGATGAGTGATGGAAGGAGACAAGAAGGGACAAACATGGAAAGACATAGGGAAAGGACAGGAAAAAAGAAAAGGGGAAAAAAAGTAGAAACAAATTTATATGGAAGACAGAAGAAAGTCTGTAGAGAAAAACGATAAACTATGAGATCTTTAGAATAATTTCATTGAAGGGAAGGAATATGTTGAAGTTGGGATAGAAGCATTTTGAAGTCAGTAAGGATGGGAACTCAAAGACAAAGCAAGGAATAAAAGCAATGAGTTTTCTATACTCTCAAACGTTTTCTTATTCACTCCAAATTTAGGTCTTGCAAGAAGGATATGGAGAAGGGAAAGACATCTGGAGAGAGAGGAGCTGAAGATATGAAAAAAAAAAAACTATAGAGGAAATTCATGAGCATATGAAGGGTCATGAGAAATTCCTGAAAGCAGATGTCCAGAGGCAAACTGATAAAAAGAACAAATGATGTTGAAAACTCAAAGAAAATGGAATGAACAAGATGATAGGAACAGCTTGGGCATCAATTGAAGATCAGAGAACAGCAACTAAGATGTGAAATAAGGAAAAAGGAGAACAAATCTCTAAATGAGCAGTAGCTGCATGGTTTAAAAAAAGTGGAAGAGAGGAAATGAAAGCCTTTGAAAAAAAAGAAGCAGCAGAGATCTGGGGAACTGGGGAGATGAGAGAAAATGTTCTGAGGGATAAAGAACAGCTACAACTTAAGGGTTTACTGGAGGCATAGTTGAGGAACTATGACCAATAGAAGGGTCTCCCTATCTAACCCAAGTGGGAAATGAAGTGTCACTTATAGGCCAGACCCAACTATTTACTGATTGGCATGGGAGCTTTTGAATTACTCCATTTCTTCTCTGGGCCATTTTAACCAGGAGATTTCCTCCTCCAAAGGTCTCATTAATATTGGTGCTAGACTTAGTATGGAACCCAATTGGCCTTAGCCCACTGCAGTTCAGAATTTCTGAACTTAATTGATCTGCTAGCATCGGTCTTCCTGGTAACAAGAACAATAAGTATATACTATCAAACCCAGACAAGAGAATAGCCTCTAAAAATATGTAGAAGAGACTGTTTTGGTTATGAGAACAGAATAGTTCAGCCATGAAATACAGGTGTAATTACAAAAAATGAGGAAATTGAAACTAGTAGATAAGAACAGCCAAAGAGTTATGTATGACAAAAAAAAGTGACAACTGAGAAGAGTGTGACAAGATGCTGGAATTGTCTATAACAGAAATGAAAGACTAGTACAGGAAAAAGGAGAATCAAAGAAGACTGGAGCAGGGAGAATGTAGCTGTGTGGACCTATTTTCTCTGAGGAGAAAGAAATAGAAGATACTGGGAAGTATGTGATGAAGTCATGAAAAGACAGAAAAGGAGAGGAGAATGTATGAAGATGATGATAGGATTAACAGAAACAGAAAACTGGAGAAACAAAACAAATTGCTAAAGAGCTGTGAACAAAAGAGGAAGAAAAAGAAGCAAGTGATACTGCAATAATTCAAAAATCTTATAAAATAGGAAACTGAAGAGGACATAGAATATAAAGGAGCAGGTTTATGTAAATAGCTGAAGAATCAGAAAAAAAAATAGAAAAGACAGGAGAAGACAAGACAAGAATGGAGTAGGGAGTTGAGAGTGTCCAAGTAATAAAACACAGAGAAGACAAGTAAAAGATATGAGAGTAGAGAAGGCAGGAGCAAAAATTTTGAAAGTGTGAGGGACAACAAAAGAAAATAACCAAAAAAGAACTCATGAATGATAGAAGCATATGAAGAGTCCTGAAAAAAATAAAAGGAACTAAAAAGAAAAGAAGAAATGGAAATTCTTGAATAGCTGGGAAAAAAAAAAGAAAAGCCGGTGAAAAGGGGAAATGTCATTTAAACCTGAAGGTAAAAGACAAGGAATCATGATTAAACGAGCAGAGCAGGAGGAGAAGGGAGAATATACAGGAACCAAGGAGATAGGAGTTTTTATGGATCTTGAACAATGGAGAAAGGAGAGACAAAGGAGAAATGGAAGGTTGAAACAAAGCTAGGGAAAAATGACAATAGCTAAGATAATTGAAGAAACACAAGAGATTGAAGTAGAAAAATGAGAGCAGTTAAGGAGTTGTGAATGGAGAAAAGAGCAGTTTGGAAGCCTTGGAGAAAAGCAAAGAGGAGAAAGAAGTTGATGAGAATGCATCAGAGAAATGGAAGCATGGAGGGACCAAAGCAACAGAATAAAGTTCCATTGAGAAGAAGCAGAGGCTATGGGAATAGAAAATGAGCACAGCTAAGGAGCTATGAACAACAGAAAAGAGCTGAGGAGGAGGAAAGAGAAGTGTAGATTAAAGCAGATGAAGTAGAATTAGGGAAAAAATGAGAAGCAGAGCTGAGAACTGAAAATCAGAACAGATTGAATCAGAATGAATTAAACAGTTGAAAAAGTCTGAGAGACAGAACAGCAGCTAAGGAAAAAGTCCAAGAAACAATAATTTATTAAGCACGTGCCAGGCACTGTGCTCAGTATTAAGGATTTTTTCTTTAAAGGAAAAACAGAGGAATTAGTGAAAACAACCAGAGAGAGAGAGTAGTAACTGAAGGATTATCTATTATAGAGGAAAGAAAAGAGTAGTAAAAATTAAAGCAGGCTAAGAGCTATGAAAATCAAAAGAGGATCAGAGGAAAATGAAGAGGCAAAGGAGAAAAAGAAAATGAACACAGAACATTGAGAAACTCCTCAAAACAGAACAACTAAGGAGAAAGAAGCAGACAAAAGTGCAGCAGAAACACAATAGCAGCTGAAGGGGCCTACATAACAGATGAAAGAAAATCTATAAAGGGGAAGGCTAGGCTTCTGAAACCTGAGTTTTGGGAGCAGCCAAAAAACCAAGAGTAGAAAAACTTCCAAAGAAAGGTGATGGGAAGTGACAGAAAAGCTGTGAAAGGAAAAAGAAAAGCAATGGAAATTTAATCAAGTAATGAAATCAGGTAATTCAACAAAAAATTGTTGAATTAAGAAAATGAAATCAAAGGGAGCAGTAAAAGAACCAAGAACAGAATGAACAGAACTGAGAAGAAAGGATAAGCCAAAGATAATAGAACAGAAAATTGGGAAGTGACTGAGTAGTTGTGGAAAATAAAAAGAGATGAAAAGAGACAAAGATTAATGGAATGATAATACCAACCAGAGCTGCTAAGGAAATTAGAATGAGGAGATTGGAGGCACTTAAGAACAGGATACAATTGAGAACAAAGAAGTAAAGGGGACTTCAAAGTTGATAGAAGTGAAGAAAATCTGTCAAGTCAAAGAAGACAAACTATTGTGACAAAAAGCAGCATCTAAAATTTGAAAGAAATGGTAGTTAGGAAACCAAAGCTTCATCTGTATACAGAAGGAATTCTGCAATGTATGAAGGATCTCTTAAAAATCCTTCCCTTCAATATCTCTTTACCACCCTTCCCTCAACATGCTCACCTAGATAATGGAGGCTTCCTCAGGGGTTGTGATAGAGGACAGTGTCCTCTCAGCATGAGATGGTATTCTTTTTCTGATAAGACTTAGAGACTCAACACTATCTCACTTCCCTGACCCCAGCATGTCGGTGTTCAGAGCAGACCATTCCTCACAGCTGTTCCCATCTGAAGAAGCAAGTGAAAGCTGAAGTGATGACCAGGGACCCAGTAGTCCCTCTTCCTTCTCCAGTGTGTTCATATTTTGTCTGCATTTACCCCACTATTTGCTTCTAATTACTCTTTTTAGTCTCTCACATTTTTCATTTGCTGTTCTTTGTTCCTCCTCTTTCACCTCTTGCCATACACTCTAGTCCTCTTGTTTAAATGAGTCTCCTTTTCAAGTGATTCCAACACAGTAGCACCCATCCCAGCTAATGTGTGATTCCTGCATCCTCTGTTGCTTCTCTTTCACAAGCTCATTCTATTGTAATGATTCATGTAACTACAATTTCTAAATTTCCTTGTTCCTCCTTCCATTGTCCTTTATTTCTACATTTTGTCTTGTTTCCATTGCTTCAACTGTCACTTTATTTTGTATTTCTCTATTACCTCCTTAGCCCAGCTCTGAATTTTTAGCTGCCCCAACCCTTAAAAATTCTATATTCCTCCTTTCCAAGCCCCCCTTTTTAATTCACTCAAATATGTTTACAAGTTGTGTTCCAATGCCTCATTATAGTATGGAAATGACTCTTGGTTTTTAAAGTAACATGCTGGCATGGTGCCAAGTCTGCTAGGACCTACCATGTTCAAATATATTTTCAACTCAAAATTATCTAATTTCCAAGAAGCATTCAGGGTTTGAGAATAAGAAATGAAAGATCAGGGTCTTGTAGACTACAGAAACTCATCCCTATGTATTATAAATTCATTCTTCAAATTGGGCATACTCAGATAATTGGGAGAGCATTAAGAATACAAAATTAATTTTACCAGCCAGGAAATGAGGTTTGCTGATGCTGGAATCATACTTGAATTAGCTGTCTTTCTGCAGTGAAATGGCTTGTAAGAGTGTTAAGGGACAGGTCAATTCTCTGAGAGCCTCCACAGCTGTGGATCATAACATCTGAAGGAGTTGAAAGTCAGCCTTAGCTGACACAGGTATTGTGGACTGGGAATGAAATCGATTGGGAGGCAGAGGGAAGAAGAGAGAGGTCAGACAAAGCAACTGCTTCTCAGTCTCCTTGTATCATTCTCTCACAAGAGGATATCCATTCTGGGTTGGATCTCCAGTAGTCACTGTCAGGTGGCTCTCATGAATTCTAAGAGCTCTCCTGTGTCTTTCAACATTAGAGCAAAAGAAAATCTGTATCCATTTATAAGAAAGAATATAAATGAAGAAATGATGCACAATTGAGATGATTCCATATAAATTACTGATGCTTCAAGTGGGAAATGAATAAATAGACATTAAATCATTATTTCCTGAAGAAATTTAAATGAGAGAAATTACCATTGTTGCCAAAATAGTCCATAAACTTCAGCCAGAAACCATTTGATCTCTTAAACAGATCAATAAACTAAACATGTCAGTTTAGAATAAACATTAATTTGCAAGATTTTCCAGATAAAAGATGGCATAATGAGAAGTAATGGCTTATAAAACAGAAGCAATGGCAGAAAAAATTAGAAAAAGTTAAGAAATCTAAGAAAAGCTCACCAAAGGCACCGAAGAATGCAATTAGGACAACAGGCAAAAATTGAAAAAGATTTTAATTTCTTTAATACTTCATCAAAGACAGCCACTCCATTTGGAGTCATTTATGAATTCTTTACAGATATTAAAAATAAAATTTAAAAGCAATCAAAAAAATCTTAAAGGATAAAAATGGCGTGCAATTGAGGCAACTAAGCCTAATAAGCTGCTGTTGCTCAAAAATCAAATAAGTAAATATTGAAAAACACTATTTTCTAAAGAAATTTAAATCACTTGGAAATATGAGACCAAAAGAACAGTAACTTGAGCCATCAAATAACAAAATTTCCTTGCTAAGAAGAAAAATGGGACAGCCAGCTTATAGTTTCTAACTTCTGAAAGATAAGATGTTTTAAGAAATGACTCATAAGCAATGAAGAAAAGTTGAGAGAATGAAAAATCATTTGAAGGGTATTTGACTACCTTATGGAATAAATTATCTTCAATGACAGTCATCACATTTGGATTTTGACATGATCTTCAATATAATGCATGAAAAAAAATTGAAGCACTAAAAAGATGTCAATAGAATTGCTGGATCAGAATGTATATAGGCAGAAGAGATCTTTATTGAGGGTAACATGATTTTGAAGATGTGGAGGAACTGAGATTTGAAATTTCTGAAAGAGTTGATACTAAGTATATGTGGGAAAAGATCTTTGACTTTTTAAAAAAGATTCATAAAGTATCAATATACTTATCTATATTCTTTTCCAATCTCTACAGTCTTTATGGAAACAATATATGCACAGCAAGGCATCCTTGATGAGTGAAAAGGGAAAAGGCCTTTGCAACAATGTTCCACAACAAATAACAGCTGCTTAGTGATAGAATTTATTGAAAGGTGCAGAAAATATGAAATATCACTTTGTTGCTTGTTGACTATGAACACATTTGATTTGAATTACTTGTTACCATACAGGTTTTCTTCTGGCAAGATATCTCCCACATAAGTCAAAACTGTACAAACTAGATAACAATAGAGGCATTTTTGTTTCATGATATATCAAACAAGAAATTGTGTTTTGAAAAGTATTTGTCACTATCATGGATCCATGTAAAGTTGAAACTAAAAAGAGATTCCTATGAGATTTTGCAAATATTCCCATTTGTAAATTATTGAAATCCATTTAGATTACTCAACTCTAGCAACATTTATGCAACTATATCTACTCAAAATAATGTGAATGATGGGCCATCTGTATGTGTGATTCATCCAGCTGCATATTGTGATTATGACCACAGGAACTCTTTATTTTTTCCCATTTATCAAAAGTTAGAATTGACTGCTTTTATTACTGATCTCATTTAGGAGTCAAAACAGTGTTTCTACTCACAGAATTGTATGAGAAGATGACATCTGATGATATCCCAACCTCACTCTGAATCAAAGGCCTAGATTTTAAAATCAATATTATTCTAGTGATGCTTTGTGCTTCTGAGACATACCATGCCACAATCTCTGAAAAATGAAAGTTTCAGGATAGCCAGCTGACATTAGAGAATGCATTCTTCTCAATCATAGAGAATGAAGAAGGTTGCAATTTATCCCCAGTGGAAGAGTGCAGTGTAATAGTGTAAAAGTATGGCTGAAGAAAAGTGGCAGGCTGGTAATGGGACAAAATGTAGAAATAACTGATAGAAAAGTTGGGGACTGCTGCTGCTTTTACCTCCCCTCTCCTACCCCAATCATAAGTTTCATAGTGCCCCCATGGAGAATTTCTGGAAGGACAAAGACAAGAATTGGTCTGAATAGAAGATGTATATAAGCTGAAAATTGCACCACTAGAAATATCCACATGAGTGAGCTTAATTCAATGATCCACTTATCTGCTATCTTTAATTCTTTTTAACTTGGCTTCTTCATCCTTCTTAGCTCCTATCTATACACTCACATTTTCATAGCTTTCTCAGATCCTTTCATAGCTTCAGTTCTTCAGTTACTTTTATCTCTAATTCAATTCTGCCCAGTACTAAAATTTCTTTTGCTGCTTCCTCACAATACATAGATTTAGTGATGGAAAGCACTTTAGATATCATTTAGTAGTTGTACTACTAGTTATGATTGAATCCTAATTACTCCTTTATAAACTGTTCACTATCCAACTTATGTTGTACTTTTTGGTTCTCTTGCTTCCATCATCTTTGTCTTCTAACCTTGCCCAAGCAATTACCTTCTCTCCTAACTTTCTCCTCTAATACAGTCTTATGCCAGCATTTACCTTTCCATCTCTTTTGAGGCTATCAGATCAATATTATTGTTGCCCCTCCTCTCTGTCTTTCTCCCTTTCCCTTGTTCTTTTCCTCCCTTTTATATCTCCTCCTCTCCCTTCACTCTTTACCTCTTTTTTCTTTCTCTTTCACCCTGTTCTTTTCCCTTTGTCCCTCTCCTTCCCTCTCCTTTCACATTCCTTTCTTTCCCTCCCCTTTCTCCATCTCTCCCCTTCTCTTTTTGGCCTACTTTACCCTCCTTCCCTATTTTATATTCTGTCTCAGTGCTGCCTTTATCTCCCCCTTTCTATTTCTTACCTCTCCTTTCCTTTCTTTCTCTTCTCTTTTCCATCTCCTTTCCTTCTTTTTCTCTTCCTCACCCCCTCACTGTCAGTGGTATGTTTTTCTTTAGTTTCAGGCACCACTTCCATTCCTTTTATGTCAGGTTTTTTCTTTGCATTAGATAGTCTCCATCACACTATCTCCTTTTAAATGGACCATATCTTCTCAGCTCCTCACCTATTCCATTTTTCTTCTATCATCTTAGCTGATTGTCTGCTTCTGTTGCCAATTTGTCCAACTCCTTAGCCCAGACATCTCCTTAACTGCTCCCACTCACTTTGCTGCTTCTAGCTAAACCTTTTGATTGCAAATTGTCCTCATTACTGGAAGCTATTTCTGGTTTCTCAGTTTAATTTACCTGCCTCCATTTCTAATCTTTCCCCTCAGCTTTTCCTATGTCCTCTGCTCCACCCTCTTCCATAATTACTCCAATCTCCTAAAATTCATTCCTTCAAATCTTTGCATATATTTAGTTCCTCTAATTTCATTAACCTCTTCTCACTCATCAATTTTTCTTATTTCCTCCTACATCCTTAATTTTTTCTTAACTTTTTGTCATTTATTCAGTTTTATCTCTTCTAGATTTTTCCCTCTGTTTTTGCTACTCAACTTTTATCTCTTCTGCTTCTTACTTCAGAAAATCCTACCTTCTCAGATATTCTTGTTTCTTAGTATTTCTCATCAGTTCTTCCTACAACGTCAATTTCTCACACCATTTCTTCAGGTCTTCACTCAGTATTTAGTCTTATACATTTTTCTTTCCTATCGATTTTGTCCAAATCCTTAGCAGTTCTTCACATCATTTACTATAGCAGCAGTTACACAATTTCCATTCCAAACAATTTTTTTTTCATAAGCATCCCTCATAAACTTCACATTATTATTATTTTTTCTTTATCTTCTTTGTTCTCTGCTGTTCTCATTTCGGGTGTTTCTCTCCCTTCTATTGCTTCCATTTCCTTAGTTTCTCTTCTCATCTTTAATGTTTTTTTATTCTTAAGCTATCCCTCTCTTTAATATTTCTCCTCTAGATTTCTAGATTGATAGATTTTTCTTTCATTTCTTCTATGCTCTCTGGGTCTATTTTCTATCTCTGTCCCTGTCTCTCATCTCCCTCTTTGTTGTGTCTGTCTCTCTGCCTTTCTATTTTTTTCTCTACCTCTGTGTCTGTCTGTCTGTAACTAATTGCCTCACTTCTATTTCCCTTACCTTTGCTTCTTCCTCCATTGCTGTTCCTGTCTCTTTTGTATGCCAATCAAGTTAATCACATATCCATTCCATTTTTATCTTTTTTTCTTTGTTGTTCTTATCATCCATCTCAGATCTACAATAGCCATGGGCAGTTGGATTTTTCCCCAAGGTGAAACATGCAGAAAGCATAAAATTTAGAATGCACAAAAATGCTACATGCAGACTAGAAAGAAATAAGGGGAATTCAGATACTAAATGAGGATCAAAGGTCCTCAGAGGTACTGATGGCAGGAGGAAGAGAAATGTGGGATATCAGGCAGGTGTGTGGATGGAAAACAAATGTCTAATGATTTCTTCCTTGCCTTTTGGTCCTATAAAATAATCCCCAATCCACCTCACTATTCTTGCCTATATTTCCTCTTTTTACGCAGTTCAGTAATAACTCCCACCAAAGATGAGAAATAACCTTGCTGCTGATTTCTTTCATATGTAAATGAGACCTCTTTGATAGAGTATAAAGAATATGGGATGCTAAATGGGTTACAACTAGAGTTCCCTTAAGTTACTACCTCTTCCATTCTTAACAGTTCTTATTTCTTAACTCTTCATTTCTTTAGCTGTTCCCATTTCCTCTTTACATTTGTTCAGTTTCTTCCCTTTTCTCTTCTTCATAATTTTCTTATATTTCCTAAAGAAGTCCCAGTTCATTTCCTTCTTCCACCTCATTTTTTATGCTCTGTTTTCCTATCTTCTGCTCAGTGACTCTCAGCCCCTTGCCTTTTCCCAACTCTTTAGATCTTCTGAGATAATATTTGTAAAGCACTTAGTCAAGTGCCTGATACATAGACAATGCCTAATAAATTTCTTCCTTCCTATTCCCTCAAATTTCCTAAAATAAATAGATTTATATGGTGCTTTGCAATTTCAAGTCTTATCTGAACTTGCTTTTAACAAAAGTCCTGTGCCATTGGTTATATCATAATTCACATTTTTATACATTAGGAAATTCAGGAGCATAGGAATTAAGTGACTACATCTAGATTTGAATACTTATTAAATGTGTGATCTAGCCGGGTCACTCCCAACTGTTTGGATCTCTTGTTGCTTCATCTTTAGAATGAGGAGGTTGGACTGTATATACTTATGGCTTAAATTCTCTTGATTTGTGTGAGGCTACATAGCCAGTATATAGCACAGCTAAAATTTTAATATAGACTTCTGACTCTATAGGTTTAGTCTTTAAACAATTAAATTATTTCTCTATTGTATTTTAAATTGATTTATTGACTGGTTAAAACTGTACTCTTGTTTTCAATTTATAACTATAGCCAACTTCCTATCTTCTTTAAATCTTCTCTCTCTCTCCTTTTAATTCCTCCCAGCTACATAGTCATAGTTCAGTTTATAAATTTTATAAATTCCTAGTAAATTCCATTGTATTAGTATTCTTTTAAGAATTTTTTCAACTTTACATTGTCATCAACAATTTGCAAGGTAGGGAAAAATAATAATTCAGAGGTATTTTAGTTTGCACCACTCCTATCTCATTTCCTTTTTTTTTTTTTGATAGGACAATTCAAGTGGAATGCAAGAATGCCATAGACAGTAGACTTGAGAGTTAACAAACCATTTGTCAAAATGTTTCATGTAATCTTTATGAAGGGGATGTAGACAAGAGGGCTAAATGGTTATAGGATTTAGTGGGAAAAGACAGATTTGAATGATTATAGATATATGTATATATCTATAGTCATTAATTGATCAATATCTACCTGGAAGAAGGACTTTAAAGTACCCTAGGATTTATCTTTGGCTGTACTTAATACTTTAATTGGTAAATTGGATAAAGGCAAATATGAAGATATTAAATTTATAGTTGCCAAAGCTGATGTGGCAGTGAATAGTACATATAATTGACAATAATGTTGACTCTCTTGCTCCCATACCCACTGTCACAGCATCTAAATCTTAAAAACTGATTTAAATCTCATATCTTGATTCTAAAGATCAACTGTCTAAAAGATAGGGGAAGTATGAAAAATATGTGAAAAAATGTGAAAAGTGAAAAATATATGAGAATTAGATTACAATTTTGTAACTGAAATGACTGAAAAAATAACTTCAATATAAAACAATAGGATGACATGGGATAGATATTAACATAATACAATGTGCCTAGTTACTGTACTAAGGTCTTTAATATCTCATTTGAACCTCACAATCTTGCAAAATAGGCATCACTGTTAATCCTATTTTACATTTGAGTGAGCTGACACAGACAATAAACGACTTGCCCAGTGTGCACATTCATGCAACATAATGGGTATAAACTAGAACCATTTCCAATAAGATCAGGGGTGAAGCAAAGTTGCCCACTATTACCATTACCATTAAATATTGTATCAGCATTGTTAGCTTTGGCAATATGAGAAGAAAATGAGATTAAAGGAACTAGAATAGGTAATAAGGAAACCAAATTATCACTCTTTGCAGATGATATGATGGTATACTTAGAAAATCTTAGAGAATCAACTAAAAACCCACTAGAAACAATTCACAGCTTTAGCATAGTTTCAGGATACAAAATCCACAAATCAGATTCTAGATTTGAACTTGGATATTACTAGCTTTGGGCCCAGAACTCATACCTGTGGAAACAGCTACTTGCTTTTGCTGACATGACAACTGATAAGGCACTCAAAATTATCAAAATCTTAGCCTATTGAAAGAATCCAAAATGGTGGAAGAGGAGTGATAGTCCTAATGTCCTCTACATCAAATCATATATGGAATTCTCTGATTCTCATGGCCAGATTTTATGAAAAGCATTAACATGTTAAAATGGGCCTAAGTTTTGAAGCATATTTGGATCAATATGCTGGTTAGGGGACCAGAAACTATGATATATTTGAACTGGTTAAAGGAACTTGTTAGATTAAACTAAAAAGAGCAGATTGGTGTAGACATGAACAAGTATTTGAAGTTCTGTTATGTAAAAGAGAAATTTCTATCACCACCTTCAGAGAATAGATAATAGTAATTACTAGAAGTTACTGAGAGAAAAAAAATTAGTTTAATGTAAAGAAAACTTCTACCATTAAGTGTTCAAAAGTTGAATAGGCTGCCTTGTGAAGTAATCAAGTGGAAGTCTTTTAAAGAAGTTGTGGAGTGACTACTTGCTGAAGATGATACTGAAAAGAAATGAAGTCATAAGTGAGTGGAATTGACTTTTCTATTTTCTTGAAGTCCTGATTTTTTCTGACTATATGATGAAATCTTAGGCTTTTATAGAGGAGGAAACTGACAGTTGGAGAGAAAATGTATTTGTAGTTCAGGCAGAAATAGATGCCAAGTCTCTGGATTCTCATGTTAGTACATTTTTTAGTCCTGCCTTTCCAGAAATTAGCCTAACCTACACAGGTACTGGGTAACAATCCTTTAAATTTTGCATTCTGTAATAAACATTATTTGGCATTTCCAAAGGGCTTCTAATTTTCAACTTCATGAAGGCTGTGGACCCCTGGAGCCCTTCCAATAGAACAGATGCTGATAAGTTCTTCTTAAAGCTGAGGGTTTAGAAATGACAGACCTACTTATCTCAGTCCATATTTTCTGAAGGAAAAAATTTACCTCATGAGAATAACTTAATTGTTCACCAGGTCTTAAATTTTTAGCCTTTATGGATTTAAGTCTTTGTTTTTCCATTTATGGGCCAGGTGACCTAGGACAAGTTCCTGTGCTCTGAAGTTTAGTTTACTACATTGTCACCAGAGGAATAATGCATTAGGTATGACTTACCCCAGAGTGTGATGTAAGGGCAGCATGTAGTAAACTTTAATTCCCATAAAAATGTTGACTGCATGCTATAATGAGTAGAACAACTGATTACATTTAAGACCACCAGGATTCAAATTCTATCTCAGACACTTAATAGATGGGACATCCTGAGAGCAACACTTAATATGATTGATTGTCACTTTTCTCATTTTTAAAATGAGTTGAATAAGACTCTATGGTTTCTAAGGTCTCCTCTAGCCCTAATTATATGATTCTATTTAAGCTGCTCTTATAATTATTCAGTTATTATTTAGTCTTAACACCTACATGAAACATCAGTCTTCTCTATAACATCTTTGATAAATGGTTATCCAACTGAACACTTCCAGTAATTGGGGAATTTAAGCATCACAATGGAGTTCATTACTGCACTGTGCTAGTACTTGGAAAATTCTTGGTTGTCTCACATGACTGAAAGCCATAGGATCATAAAATCACAGATTACAGAGATAATTTTTTATCTCAATTCCATTTTACAGATGAGTTAATTGTCAGAAAGGTCAACAAAGGCTTCAGATTTGGAAGAGACTAACATATATTTTAGAACTCTGCCCAAAATGGGTATCCCATGTATTGTAGCACCAATAAGTAATTGTTTTGCCTTTTCAGGAATACCTCTATTCACACACCACACACACACACACACACACACACACACACAAAATTAACACTGCCTCACATAGTCACCTACTTTACTATAAGCTAACTATATTTTTAGGAAATTCTTGAGTCTAATACCAAATTGTACCATTTAGAAATTTATATACTTTGGTCTGAATTCTACCTTGTGGAGACAAGCAGAATAAGCTTAATTCCTTTATCCTGTTACAGCTATTCAATAACTAATAAGATTATAATGTCCATCAAAAGTTCTGTTTTCTACACTAAACATCCTTCAGCCAGCTCTTTTATGACATGATCTCCAAGTTCTTCTCTGTCCCACTTCCCCTCCTCTGGATGTTCCTCAGCTTAGCAAAGACATTCCTAGAAGATACCAGAACACTTCAGATGTGATTTGATGAGGGCAGAGGAGGGAGGACAAAGCTTCTATTCTATTCATCTATTAAATATAATGGAGATGATGTTCTGTGATTGACGCATAGCCCACACCTGTTTTATAATGTTACTCCTAACATCAGCGAGTTTGATCAATCAGATAGGACTTTGTTTCCTATGAGCATGAAAGTCGATGGAGCCTAAGAAACAGATTGTTCTATTTACCTGGAACAGTCTCTCCCTATCAGGTATTTCTAAGTAACCCTGGACATTTATCTTGATTTTTGCATCAGATGAGTGGCCAATAACCAACTAGAATTTAGGGATTAAATGTAATGTGAATTTAATGTGCCACGGTCGTCAACTTATATCAAAGGGGCATTTTACCACCTGAGGAGTTATGGTAATATCAACAGCAGAGCCTGGGAGGTGAGGAAGAAAGAGAATCTGCAAAGAAACAGAACATTCTGAAGAGACAATATGGCCTTTTCCCTGCTGTTAAATAAGGCTTTTTTTGGTCTCTTTATTATAGCATCGTCTGGATTCTCAGGTAAGCAATATTTTTAGTCATCGGTGGGGAACCTGCGATTTGCTAGAAACTGTAGGAAGAAAACATTGCATGATTTGGGGTTGTTCCTGTTATTGTTGGGCTCCCCAAGAACAAATTAGAAAAAGATGTATTTGTCTGCTGATTATAATGTGTATTCCTTGATCAAAGTCCATAATGAAGAATTGTGCTATTAGCCATTTAATTCTATACCTTTTATCAAGCAACTATTAAGGCAG
The DNA here is from genome assembly GCF_016432865.1 of Antechinus flavipes. NCBI lineage: Eukaryota > Metazoa > Chordata > Mammalia > Dasyuromorphia > Dasyuridae > Antechinus > Antechinus flavipes. Next base: position 431,908,021 of record NC_067399.1, read on the forward strand.
TACAGGAATATTTTGGCACTTGTCTGCTCTGAAAGTTGTTGAATTTGGTATTCTATTCATTTCAATGAGAAAAAAGATTTCAGCACTTGATTGTTGCTAGGTACTTATGGAACTTGGTTGTCTTGGTTCAACAGAAGGAATGGGAAATTGGCCAGAAGAACTGACCAGCCCCCTACTACTGGTGCTATAGCCCTCAGCTATAGGCAGATTTCTCCTTTTCCTACACCCTATGAAAATTACAGTAAAGGACTGACAGATTGGAGCCCACAATTTTGAGGTTGTGCACCAATTCCTGCAGGACAATGTAGCTGTAGCACATAGTTTCCCCATGTCCAGAAAAGTAACACTGGAAGAGACATAGAAAAGTTGGCCCATTAGCAACAAGAACAGTAGCAAGAGCTATGGTGGTGGAGAGAACAGCAGTATCAGGAACCCAGGTAGAGACTGAGATGGCATGGGCAGAGGGCCCAGGACTCTTGGCAGCCTCATACCCCAGGCAGGAGCCATAGCTTCCTGTTCTACTGTCAGATTTCCAACCCTACTTCAAGGAAACTTAAATAACTTTGGTGGGGGGCAGTCAGTATTGAAGTTTTAATTTCTCTCAGAAAGTGAATTAGATCAAGAAGGAAAGTATCTGGCTAGATGGGCTGAGCTGGACTGGCTTGTTATGCCACAGCTAGAAGCCCCTCTTGTTCTTTTGAAGAATTAGGTAGGGAAGGATTATTACATGCAGATTGAAGATGTATTTCTGATTGGCAAAAGTCATTGAGTCGTAGTCCTTTTCTTCACTCATTGTGCCTTTGGAACCAATTAACAAGTAACTTGAACTGGGGATGATAAGGATTTATTATAAATTATTGCCCCTGCTCTCTGGAATTTGCTTTTTAGTAGAAATATACACAACCATTAAAGCAGAATAACTTTTTAGTCCAATAGATTGATTTCTGTATGTATAAAACCCCATTCAATAATACATATATGTAAGTCATTTCTATTCCATTATCTTAGAGAAATTCCTGAGAACACTGAAAAGGCTTATGTGCCTTGTCCCTAGATACACAATTACTATGTTTCAAAACTAGGCATATAGCATGTGACTCTGGGTCAAGCCCCAGGGGTACAAAGATTAGACATAGTCCTTGTCCTTTAGGAGCTGTTCTAATAGGGCAGGGGGCCTGAGCATGACATTATCCTAGAAAAAAAAAAACAGCTGATCATTTCTTGGGCTTAAATGAGCCCATCTAATAAATATGAACATTGGTGAACATCCAAGCCTCAAGTACCACATGTTTAGATATACATTATGGATTTCCTGGTAAGACTTGCACAATGAAAAGACATTGACTTATTCTATAAGTTCATTTCCTATGAAAAATCAAGTAATGTCCCCTTTTATCATTTTGTTACAGATTTTATAAATTGGAAGAAACCTAAAACACGTAAAGCAGAGGTAAAAAAAAACGTACAGATTGAATTTTAAGTCAAATTTCCTGTTGGGATCATAGGATCTATAGTTGAAAAAGAATTGAGGTCACCTGGTACAAACATTCTCATTTTAACTGACTTGTTCATGGTCATATAGAAGTGTCAACACTAGAGTGAAAAGTTCTCTGACACCATTCTCAATGTTCCTTTCATGCTATCACTGCTATCATACTATTTCAGTGTCAATCTCATGGAGATTAAATCTGAAGGAACAACCCAATATTTCTTCACTTGTGTCTTAAACTAATTTGTCTTATAATTAATTTAGGTACCTTAGCTCCCTCATATCATGAGCCTCATGAAGACAATGTGGTATAGTGGAAAGAACAATGGAAGTTAGGAGATTTTGCTGGTCCCAGTTCTCCTGACTTTCTGAGTAATCTTGTGAAAATTCATCCTCTATCTAGGCTTTGTTTAGCCATTTGTAAAAGAAGGCTGTTGAGATGATCTTTAAGATCCTCTTCAACTCTAAATCTTTTGTTGTATTTCTGAGATCTAATACTGCTTCAGTATTTTTGTCCTGTGTCTTATGGATCTTTTCCAGATTCCAGTGGTTTATGATTCCACACCCACAAGTTATTTATTGATGTTATCTTCCTGAATACCTAATATTTGGCCCCACATAAAGTAAGCAGGTTCTTAGAGAATTGTAGGAATTGTGTGAACCAAACTAACTCCATTTTGCAAAAGCATCACAACTCTTAATGAATATTGAATAAATGAGATAATGCATGACAGATCATTTAGTCAAATGACTTTTATTTCACAACATATATATGTATATATATATATATATATATGTGTGTGTGTGTGTGTGTGTGTGTGTGTGTGTGTGTATTTCTTATTAGAGAGTAAAGTAGAGCTCTGGGACAACTGTATAAGAAGAGTTTTCTTTCTGTATGTGTTTCCATAAAAGAAAATTAGTTACCAGATTGGATGAATATTAGTTGCCTTGTAGATCAGGCGTCAATAATTTCTAATTGCACTGTTATCTAATATCAGAGGAATGTTTGGTAAACCTTACCTAGGAAAATAGCATTCGCTACAAGTCAGCATGGTTTTAATGAGAACAAGTCAAATAACACTAACTTCATTTCCTTTTTCAACACGGTTCCTAGAATTGAATTGTAGAGGAATGTCATAAGCAATAATGTACTTCAGTTCTCAATATTTCTATGGACAAAATTAGCATGAATCAGTTTATACTTTTAGGTGAATTCAAAAAGGATAAAGTCAGTGAACCCAAAGGGTAGTTATTGATAGATCACAATTTATTTTAGAGAAGTCTCTAGCCCTATATCATTTAACTGTCAATGATTTGGATGGAGGTATATATATGTTGATTGTCATGTTCAAGAGATATATGAAGCAGGAAATGACAGCTAACTTGATAACTGAACACTACGGTACTATGAAAAAAAATGAAACTTTGATTCAGATGATTAGATTTGGGTTTGATTCCTCTTATTGACAGGCTCTGTGACCTTGCAAACCTTGGTTTCTTAAATATTTTCCTGATTTATAAATTGGGGCTAATTATATCCGTATTACCAGTCTCACAGGAGTGTTCTACATATAGTGTTTTGTAAATCTTGATTTTCTATGTAAAATAAGTTCTTCTGGATATTACTCAGGAGTCAACAAGCCATCAGCCAAATCTGGCTGCCTCTTGTTTCTATGTACCCCATTTTAAGGCTATATAAAAACAATCAGGTCCTAAATTTGTTATTCAAGCCATGATTTGCTGACCCTGATTATTGATAATGATGATACCTAAAGAGATCAACAAACCAGAATAAAGAGTCAAAATCAATAAAATAAAATTGAATAGTGATACATATCAAATTCTACATTATAGGTAAAATGAATCAATTTTACAAGTGCTACCTATGGGAAAAGTAGTTTGGCAGCAGTTAGTGAGTCAAAAGTTTAAGATGTATTGATAAAATTAGTATCACCAAAGTTTTATAGTCCTAAAAGTTATTGTGATCTTTGGTTGCACAAGAAGTAAGAATGGCACTTCTCATACTACCCACTACCCTTGGGAGATCATATCTGGAATATTACATCCACATATGATCTTTATAACTTTGAAAAGACATTGATATCTTAACTACATTTAAAATATGAGGAACAGGATTATGTAGAGAATTAGAAACCATGTCATAATTTGATTGGTTGATGAAAAATTTTGAACTGGTGGAATGGAGGAAGGCATGTCTTTTATGAGGGTATGGAGGTGTGAGGTAAGGATAATTTTTGACTCCCGTTATTTTAAGTAATAGGACATAAAAGAGACATTAGGTAAAAGCATGAGAAATCTTCAATTTGAGATTCTATTTCCACTGGTTAGATTTGTTGAAGACAAGTTTCCTATTAAAGTATGAATTAGATTAGATATCTGCTGAGCTACCTTTCTGCTCTATGATTTTATTATTTGATGATTACTCCTTCTTTATGAGACTGTAAAGGTTCACACTAAAATTAGTGGATCAAATCTATAGGGAGGGAAAACTACGCTTACTATAAAGAAAAGTAATTTCCTAATAACTGACCTTTTTCCCAAGTGGGATAAAGTCCTTTGAAAAGCTGGATATTCCCATCAGAATAACAGATGAAAGATGAATAACATCTTATGAATTCAATTGTGAGTACCTTGTTTAGTTTATACTGATTTATATACCTTGTAAGACTTCTGCTATCTTTTAGAGTAATCTTTTAGAGTAAATTATTCTCCATAGTTTTAGCCTCAGAAGTTTTACCATAGAATGCACTCATGATGATGTAGACATTAGTTTAGGTCAGGGTGGAGGAAGTTTGGAAACCCAGATCTGGAGCCTCAATTCTAGTCAGTTATAGCCTGAGTTTGAGACAACCTCAGCCTTTTTTACCTATAGGTGGTTTTGAAACTTTGGGAAGTGGTCATCATTAATATCACTGCTCTCACAAGCCTGTTTCCATGATCATAAGACTGATTATCTAATTTAAATTCTTATTTTAAACCTATCTTTATAGATTGACTGTTTATGGTTGCTACAAGCAATGAAGAACAATATTCCAAGAATTTGGAAATATTGTGAATTTACATATGATCCACTATGTTCAAAAGATAAGGAAACTTTTGGGAACCAATGTCTCTACTGCCTAAAGTACAGGTAAAGAGATAACCAGATTTTCTTTTTTTCCCCTTAATTTTTTTATATGATTTTTAAAAAATGGAAAATAAGACAAAAAAAAGACTGATTTGTCAGATTGCAAAAAAAAAATCAAAGAACTGACACTGATTATTCTCTGAAAAAAATGACTACTCTCAGCAGTATTAGATCTGTATTTGGAACATTTAATTTCAATATTAATACAATCAACATTGCTTAGGTGCTTACTATGGCACTTAGCAATGGGTAGAATATTTGTGTGGGGAGGCTGTTAGCTGTAGTAGAAAGAGTTCAAGATTTGGAGTTGGGAAGACAGAAAGATATTGAGCAAATTGTTCTCAACAGGGATTAGTTTCCTCATCTATAAAATGGAGCAAAACTGGAGTTCCTTCTAGCTCTAAATCTCATGGTTTTATGAACCAGACAGTATGGCATAATAGATAGCAATCTGGTCTAAGATTGAAGAAAACCTAGGGTAATGTCTAGTTTCCAATATTTACTGCCTCTGTTACTGGGCAAATCATTTACTCTCTTAATACTCTAGGTAACTTTGTGAGACTACAAGTTGTAGACAAGATGATGACCTGCATTGATAAAGGGAATTCTAGAGGGAGTTCCCTGTACTAATAAAAACACAAATTCAGTTTCTATTACAATCCTTTAACTTCAGGAAGAGGAGGACTGTTTTAGATTTATATATTGAATTGAAGGTTCTTTATGATTAACAAATAAGAACATTTTTGCTTATAATCAGTTGTATGACTATAGAGATATGGTCTGCTCTAGATACTATTTTTTCCTTCTATTGCAAATATCTGCATATATTTTTCTCAACAAGGATACTATCAATACATTTATAGATTCATCTTCATAAAGATTTTGAACCTTTATAATGAATCTTAATAAATCAAGATGATGAAAAATGTATAAGGATCTCATCCTGTAACTATTTATCCTTAAACTTCAGCATTTAATTATTCAAAGCAATGAACAAAATTAATAGCAAATTCACATTAAGGGTTGAGATGAAAAGATAGGCTATACAGATAAAACTAACATTCTGACCTACTAAAAAGTTATTATCAATGTTATTAATATTAAAAAATGAGAACTAGTTCAACAATACAATGATCTATGACAATTCTGAAACTTATGCTTTTAAAAAATGTCATCCATCTCCATAAAAAGAACTGGTGGAGTCTGAATGCAGATTAAAGATATTTTTTCTTTATTTTTTTACTTCATTTTGGTCCATTTTCTTTTTAGTGCATGAACTAAATTGAAATGTGTTTTGTATCACTACACTTTTTTAAAATTTATTTTTTATTAAAGCTTTTTATTTTTAAAACATATGCATGGATAATTTTCAACATTCACTCTTGCAAAACCTTGTGTTCCAAATTTTTTTACTCCTTTCCCCCTAGCTTTTCCTCCCACCCCTTCCCATAGATGGCAAATAACCCAATCATGTTAAACTTGTGCAATTCTTCTATACTATTCCATAATGATTGTGCTGCACAAGAAAAATATGTCTACACTTTTACAACAAGTCAAATTGCTTGCCATTTCACAGAAAGGAGATGAGGAAGGAGAAAGAATTTGAAACTCAAATTTTGAAAAAAAAATGTTAAAATTATTTTTATATATAATTGGGGAAAAATCTTAATTTTTAAAAATAAAAAAATAGGAACCTCCCCCCCAAAAAAAAAGATGTTGACCTTGATTATTATGATTTCTTGAGAAAGCTTAAGTGTAACTTTCCATTTGGTTTCTAGTTTTTCCCTTTTCTATTCAATCCTCTATACCTATGCCTAAGATTTTCTTCCAAAAGGAGCTTGATATCATCAGTTCCATCCTCAGTAAACTTCAGAAGTTCTCTATGGCAACTATGATAAAATATTATTTCATCTTCACCCCATTCTTTTAAACATATACTTTTAGTGTGTTTCATAGAGAATACAGTTAGTGCAGTAGTACTTTGTAGTAGTAAATGAATTAGAAATGAGTAAATTAAAAAAACAACAATAACAAAATGAAATAGTTCACTGTTTTCAATGCAACATGTCTAAAACTGATTTTCTTATTCTTACAGAGGGGATCCTCTTGCCCTTCAAATATTCAAATTCTCTATCCTATACTTAAAATTCAATTACAAGATATTAGAATTGTAAGGGACCTGAAAATATGGTATATCAGGAAGTAGAATATTAGCTCTTGAAGAAGCCCTTCTTTATTTTATTTATAATGGAGCCTTATGTAATTCTCCAATGGTGGAGAATTCACTATCTCATAAATCAGGAAATTTTGTTGTTGTTTATCTCCTGTGGTCATGATTTTTTTTCCCCTTCTCTTTTCTTTTTCTCTCTTCCTTCTCTTTCTCTCTTCCTCTTTCTTTTTCCTTCCTCCGCAGTCCTTTGTTTCTTCCCCTTTCTTCCCACCCCCACCCCATTTCCTTTCTTCCTATCTTTCATTTTTCTCTAAAGTTCTTTTTAGTTCTAACTTTTCAATTTTATGGTCCTATGGACCTATGTCTCCTTCAATTTTAAAAGTATATAAGAGGATAGCATTAGCATTGTTTGAATTTAAAAAACGTTTATAACTTGAAATTATAACACTGGATTTACCTTCATTTCTGTCTCTTCTTCCTTAGAAATTCCACATTAAAAATTCATAAACTCGATTTTGGTGAATGCTGACATTTTTGGGTTCCCATATGATGACATCTCTCTTCAACCCATCACTCTTGAATGGTCCTAAAGATAACTATTCTTCTCCACTTTTGTTCAAAAAGTTCTTTATAACTATAAATTATTAATTGAAAATTTCTATTGAGATATTCTTTTTAGAAGAAGGGCCATTAAAGCATTTCCCAATTTCCCATTCCCCATCAGCTACAGAAAAACCTTTATAATAAAATCTAATTGTCTTGATGACTCTGGTCATTTAATCACTCAAAGAAATATAGGCTCAATCAGAACTTCTGCAACTCAGTCAAGGTGAGATCAAGGATTCATAAATCCTAAAATATGGATAGGAGATTTATTCCCTTCTCACCTGTTTCTTAAGATTTCACTCAGATTCCCAGGTTACATGTTCCTTATATGTATGTCATCATATATGTAAAATATGAGGCTGCAGTTCTCACTTTCATACACAGACATTCTTGAATTCCCCCTCTGTAGAAGTATCATTTTTAGAATGATAACAAGGGTTGGGTTATAGGATTTTTGCCCTAAGGTACTAAGAAAAAGGGGCCTGACATTACTTGAAATTCTTTTACAAGTAGGAACAACAGAACTTAGTATCCTCCCTTGTCCTTCTGCTCTCACTTTAAAGACTCTTCATCCTTGTTATTCAAATAAGGAGGATTTCTTTTTGTTCAAGCTTTGCTTAGTGACATATAATCAAGATAAGTATTAAGAATTTGCTATAATGCAGGTACTGAGCTAAGTGTTAGTGGATACAAAGTAAGACAAAGTAAGGCACCATACTGGCCCTGTTCTTCAGGACCTTATAATTCAATGTAAAAGACAACATAGAGCTATTTATTAACATGATCCTTTGAGGGTAATCTCAGAGGAAATGCACTAAGATTAAGGATATTTTGAAATGGTTCCTTGCAAAATATAGGCAGGGAGGGATTAGCTTTTACAAAGCACCTCCTGTGTTCTAGGCACAGTGTTAAGTACTTTTTGAAAACACTTTTTTTTTTAAATTTATCTTCACAAATGTGTCATCTTCATTTTACAGTTGAAAAAATTAAGTTAAAAAAAAAGCTTAAGTGACTTGCTCAGAATCATTTAGCTAATGTCTGAGGCTCAAACTTTCCCCCTAGATTCTTTAGCTGAGACTTGAAGGAAGCCAGAGAATCCAGGAAGTCGAGATAAGAAAGGAGAGAAGTCCAGACATGGGGGATAGTCAGTAAAAATGCTCAGAGTTAGTAGATGAAGTATCTTGTTTGAGGAAGAGTTAAGGGACATTTTCTGTAGGTTGCAGAATACATGGAGGGGAACAAAGTGCAGGATGGGAAGGATAGAAAGGAGCTAGGCTATTAAGAGCTTTAAAATCAAAAGAGAGGGGGGCAGCTAGGTAGTGGAGTGGATAGAGCACCAGCCCTGAAATCAGGAGAACCTGAATTCAAATCTGTCCTCAGACACTTAACACTGTCTAGCTGTGTGACCCTGGGAAAGTCACTTAACCTCAATTGCCTCAGGGAAAAAAGTCAAAAGAATAGATTTTGTATATAATCCTAGAAGTAATAGGGGGCCACCAAAGCTAAGTAGAGTGTCACTTGATCAGATATATGCTTTAAGAAGTTTAATTAGTGGTCAATTACTACCAATGAATATATTATGGTCTGATCAATTCAACTGAACAATAAGGCTTATCTTTTACATTTTTAATTACCTCTAAATGTGTTATTCTAATGTTCTCCAAAGGGAAATCAATATGGCAAGAGCAGCTACTCTAGATGACTTTGGGAATCCCCAAAGTCCTTAGTACACATTCTGTGATCTTGCCTAAAATCAACAAAAAACAAAGGCAAAAAGGTACTAAATCATTGAAGGGGTACCTGAATAAGGCTACCTGGTTAAGTCCATGCTTTTTGTGAAGCCAGTGATGGAAGAGCTGAGAGTGCCATTATCAGCCATGCATGAGAAAATCAAAGCAGAAGTCATGCTCTCTGTCACCAAATAATATCTTGGATTTATAGCATGCCTGAAAGCCATAACCATAGAGTTAGCCATCCTTCAAAAGCCCAAACACTGAGCTGCCATATGCTTGGAGACTCTGGAATTTTCCCCAAAAGTGCTGGTTATGTTGTCACTGGGATGGCCCCAAAAGGGAGAAACAGAAAGACAGACCCAGAAAAAAATAGTCATGGATTCAAAGAGGCTCATGGGTAGAAGAGATCTTAGCACATATACTACTCTTCCATCAGAGATAGGAGTCCCTTGTATTACAGCATTAAACAGTATTGGATGTGACTTTTCATGGATTACTCCATTCATAAGGAATTTCTGTCTCATATTTTTACTGTAAACTGTACTTTTGGGGAAGTTATTAAGTATAGTGCCAAATTCTGCTTCTTAGAAATTTCTATCAATTGGTCCCAATTCTACCTTCTGAAGACAAGCAAAATAAATTTAACTCCTTTATTTTATAGTAGCTTTTCAAATACTTAGATGAGATTATGTCCATTAAAACTCTGTTTTCCAAGATAAATATCTCTTAGATCCTTTATCTGTATAAGAAATGGTCTCCAGATCTTTCACTATACTAGTTCCCCTGCTCCAGATGTTCCTTGGCTTAGCAAAGACTTTTCTAAAAATAAATTGATCATTTCAGATATCATTGGCACATAATTGATATCAGCATTATAATGTGATTCCTAGTCACCAGAAAACCAAATTTCATCAATCAAGTAGGATTCTATCCTGTGTTGGGGTGGGTTGAAGAGAGGAAAAATTACTAAGAAAAAGAGGCTTGCTTCAAGTATCTGCCTCTCCCTGTTCAGTATTTGTCAGTAACTTCTGGAAATTTGTCTTCAATTTTTACCTTATGGGTGGCCAATTTCAATCCAAAATACATGGGATTTAATTCCCCTCAGGCTATATTATCATTGGCTAATAGGCTGTCAATCTATGGTACCTTTCATTAATCTTTTTATTTCTGCTGTTTTCCTCTTCTTGGGTTCTATATGTAGTTTTTTCCCCTAATTATGCCATTGTTTTATGAAGTTTAGAACTGGGCTCATTTTTCATAATTATTAGCTCTATTGAATTCTTGATATCTTTGCATGAGGAAAAAATATTCTGTATAAATTGTTTTAGTCTTCAGTAGCCTGCATTTAATGTGACATGTTATACACTAAAAGCCATTTTGCCACCTGAGGGATGATATTCTTCCTATTACTATCATGTGATAAAAACCTGGAAGGACAGAAATAATGGGAAATTGTATTAAAAAAAGAACATCCTGTGGGCTTATATTCCAAAGAGATCTTAAAGAAGGGAAAGGGACCTGTATGTGCAAGAATGTTTGTGGCCCCTCTCTTTGTAGTGGCCAGAAACTGGAAACTGAGTGGATGCCCCTCAATTGGAGAATGGCTGAATAAATTGTGGTATATGAATGTTATGGAATATTATTGTTCTATAAGAAATGACCAGTAGGATGACTTCAGAAAGGCCTCTGGAGAGACTTACACGAACTGATGTTGAGTGAAATGAGCAGGAACAGGAGATTGTTATATACTTTACCAATGCTATATGATAATTAATTCTGATGGATGTGGCCCTCTTCACCAATGAGAAGAAACAAATCAGTTCCAACAGAACAATAATGAATTGATCCAGCTACAGCCATTGAAAGAACTCAGGGAAATGAGTGTGAACCACTACATAGAATTCCCAATCTCTCTATTTTTATCTGCCTGCATTTTTGATTTCCTTCACAAGTTAATTGTACACTATTTCAAAGTCCAATTTTTCTGTAACTGCAGCAAAATAACTATGGACATGTGTATATATATATATATATATATATATAGTATTTAACATATACTTTAACATATTTAACATGTATTGGTTTACCTGCCATCTGGGGAAGGGGGTGGAGGAAGGAGGGGAAAAATTGGAACAAAAGATTTTGCAACTGTCAATACTGAAAAATTACCTCTGCATATATCTTGTAAATAAAAAGCTATGATAAAAAAAGAACATCCTGCATAGAAAATACAATCTCCCTATTGTGCTGAACAAGGCTTTCTTATGTCCCTTAATCTTTTTATTGTCTGAATTCTCAGGGACTGATGTCCTTAGTCACAGTTGAGAACTTCTGGTTTATCAGAACCTGTAGGAATAAAATAGTGCTCTCCATTACCTGGCCTAAGATGTTCCTGTCAGTACTGGGACTCTCAAAGTTTGCATTAGGAAACTGTTGGTGAAGATTCTCATTATTCTTTGCATTACCCAAACTCATACTAAACAATTGTGGGGTCAGCCATTAAAATCCATTCAAACTTTATTAAAGTCCCTAGTTTATGTAGGGCCCGGTGCTTTGATTTGGAAGAGATAGAACATGTATATGAAACATGATCCCTGCCCTCAAGGAGCTAAAGTTTCACTTGGGTGCTAGAAAACCTTTAATATGGAATAATATTCTATAAGAGCATTTTTTTTTTACTTCACTACATATGCTTCTTTGCATATAAACTCAGTACATAAATGCAGCTAATTTTTTTTCCCATTTTTTAAAGAGAGATACCTGGAGTATTGAGAGGGATTGAATAACTTGCCTTTGGGCACACAATTGATATGCTTTAGAGACAGGCATATAGAAAATATCCTGTATGTGCCAGAGCAGTACCAGTTCCTAGGGATACAAAGATAAATATGAAACAATTTCTGGATTCAAGGAATCCTTGTATTGTACTATGAGAATGGATTTTCATATCAGAAAAATAAACAGATTATTTCCTTGGCTTAAGTGAGGCTATGTTATAAATATGAAGCCATTTTGTGATAGAGGTCCCAGCATTTGGGGGCATCAAGAGAGACTTCATAAAGAAGGTAGTACTTAGAATGAGAGAGAGAAAGATGCAGAGGGATTAATGAGAAGATAATAGCAATTAAAATGCTGAGAATAACAGAGATAAGGAGATCCACCAAGGAAACTGGAGTGAAGAGATTGGAGGCATTTTTGAACAAGGGCGAAGAGAAATAAGTAATGGCAAAAAAGTAAAGGGGACTTTAAAGTCAAGAGGCAGAAAGAGGTGAAGAAAATCTTTGAAGTCAAAGAAGACAAACCATGGTGACAGAATCAGCTTACAAAACTTGAAAGGCACAGTAGTAGAGAACAGTGATGAATCAAGTTTTCATCTATGTACAGAAGGAAGGAATTCTACAATGTGTGAAGGATCTCTTGAATTTCTTCCCTTCAATACCTTCTTACCACGTGTCCCCCACATTCCCCTCTAGATAAATGGGGGCTCCCTCAGGGGTTCCAAGAGAGGACACAGTCCTTTCAGCATGAAGTATTATTCTTTTTCTGATGGACATAGAGATTGGACACTCATGCCTCTACCCCCAGCATGCCAAAGAGCTTGGAGCAAAGTGTTCCTCACAGATAATTCTATTTGAGGAAGCCAGTGAGAATTGATGTGAGGAATGGGTCCCAATTGTGTCTCCAGTGTTTTGGGTTTTTTTTCCTCTCTACATTTCCTCTTTTCTGATAGTAATATCAACTCCTATTCCTCCTAAAATGAAAAATAACTTTAGTTCTGATTTCTTTCATAAATGCTATGTGGGTGAGAGCCTAATCCAGACCACTTTGATAAGCATAAAGAGTATGAGACCCCAAATGAGTTACAACTAAATGTCCTCTAAGATTCCCCATTAAGTGTAAGATACTATTCCTTAAGCCAATGTATAGAAAAAAGTATCTCATTCAATTGAATATGGTAGTTATTTTTGTATTATTTTCACATTATGAATTATTGTATTGATTTGATATCACATATTTTCTCCAGCTGATGGATTTCTTGGGGTAGTAATTTAGTTAGGCAATGGAATTATTATTTGTAATTCTGCCACAGGATCCTTCTGTCTTTGTAGCTTTTAAATCTCATCTTGCTTCCTAGCTTGAACCTGTCTTAGATCTTCCTATTCCTCCTCTCCTTCTAGTTCAATAACTACTTTCTCAATTTTCCCCATGCCAGAAACTACTGCAGGTTTCTCAGCTATTCCTACTCTAGGAAGAAATTATCTACTTCCACATCTTCATCTCCTCGGACTACTTGCTTCCATATCTTCAGCTCCCATTACTTTGCAATTCTTTCCTTCTCAACTATTCCCACCTTTTCATCTTCTTTCATTTTATTCTCCCCATTTCATCACCTCTTCTATTTCTTCAAGCCCCTTTCATCTTTTAAAGTTCTTTCTTCTCATATTCTCTCACCTGTTCAACTATACCCATTAATTTAACTGTATCAGCCTTTTTAGCCTCCCCAATCTCTTAAAAGGAAATATTGAGTAAGGTTTCAAAAAGACGACAGATAAGCTAATGTCAACTTGAACTGTAGAATCAAAAATAGTATTGAAACTGAAGTACAAATTGAATGATCCTGGCCAGAACGTCCTCTTCTTTTTGGAATATCAAGAATCTCCCATTCGAATGGAAAAGACAAGTAATGTTTCTCTAATAGGTAGAAGGCAATGAAAATGAGGAGAGAGTAAGAAAGAGGAAGAGTGACAGAAAGATAAAGAGAATCAAATACAGAAAGAGAGAGACAGAGAGACAAAGCCATATCAAAAAGAGAAAGAGAAAAAGCCAAATGGTGTGGGAGAAAGACAAAGAAAATCAGCAAAAGAAAAATAAAAAGTCAGAGAGTAACAAATCAATAAGAACACATTCAAATGTTTCAGATTTGGAAGGGAACTTAAAAATTATGTATTCTAAAACTCTGCCCAGGATGGATGTCCCATGTATTAAATAACACCAAGAAGTAGTTGTCCTGCTTTTTCAAGAATACCTGCAAAAAGTCTACTGCTTCACATAGCAGCCCATGTTACTGTAAACTGACTATACTTTTTTGGAAGTTCTTAAGTCTAATACTAAATGCTACTTTTTGGAAATTTCTATCAATTGGTCTGAATTCTACCTTTTGGAGACAAGCAGAATAAACTTAATTCCAATTTGCCATTATAGCCCTTCAATAACTAATGAGATAATTACTTCATCAAAGTTCTGTTTTCTAAGCTAAACATCCCATCCAACCTTCCTATGACATGATCTCCCCTAGATGTTCCTCAGCTTAGCAGAGACATTACTAAAAATAAATAGAACACTTCAGATGTGGTCTGTTGAGGGCAGAGGAAAGCAAAGATCCTATCCTCTTCATTCTCAATTCTAGATTTCTATTAAGTATAGTGGAGTTGACTTCCTGTAGTTGGTGCAACCCACAACTCTGTTACTCCCAATCACTGTAACACCAAAGAGTATGATCAATCAGCTAGGACTTTATCCCCTGGGACAATGGAAGTTAATGATGCCTAAGAAGCAGATTGATGCATTTTCCTAGAATAGCTTTTCCAAACAGGTATTTTTCAGTATCCCCTGGAGACTCATCTTCAGTTTGTATCTAATGGATGGCAAATAAGATAGCTGAAAAAACTTTAGGGATTAGATAAGTTCCCTTAGACCACATTGACTTTTGACCAGTTATCTGTTAACATATGGTGCCCTCTAATAGTCCCAAATAAAAGTTTAATGATTATTTATTTGGTTTATGTGACTTCTTTTGCATTGACAATGCCATTAATCTATGAAGTTTAGAAACTTGGATTCAATGTTAATAAGTAGTCACTTCTCTAAGTGCTTTTTATTGGCTTTGCATATGGACAACATGTTCTGTACACATAGTTCTAATCTTCAGCAGCTTGCATTTAATATCCCCTGTCAACTGATATCAAAGGAAATTTTACCACCTGAAGAATGATAGCAATATCATTAGCAGGACAAACCTAGATAAAAAGAGTCTCGGAGCTGAGGAAGAAAGGGAAGCTGCATAGAAGCAGAACATTCTGGAAAGAAAATATGGCCTTTTCTCTGCTGTTGAATAAGACTTTTTTGGGCCTCTTTATCATTGTATTGCTTGAGTTCTCAGGTAAGGAATATTCTTAGTCTAGGTGGGGAACTTGTAATTTGCCAGAAATGGAAGAAAACAGTGCCCTGTATTACATAGCTTGGGCTGCTCCTATCACTATTGGGATTCCCAAGCACATATTAGGAAGTGATTTATTTCCATGCTGGTTGTAATGTATACTTCCTGATCAAAACCTGTACTGAAAAAATTGGGCTGTTAACCAACTATTCTAGGTGTAACTTTTGTCTGCTCTGAAACTCCTTGAATTTGGTATTTTGTGCATTTCAACTAGAAAAAAATATTTCAGTACTGATGTTTACTAGGCCCTCATGGAACTTGGTTGTTGTCTTGCTTGAGTGGTAGAGGGGTGAAAGTTCCCAGGGGTACTAGCTTCATGCTCCCATTCCTACTGCTATTGCATTTAGTCATAGACAGCTCTTCCCCAATGTAGACTGTAGGAAAGAAGTGACAGATTGAAGTTTCTACAGGAAATGTGGCTGTGGCATATAATTTCCCAGTGTGCCAACAAGT
Organism: Antechinus flavipes; assembly: GCF_016432865.1. Lineage (NCBI taxonomy): Eukaryota > Metazoa > Chordata > Mammalia > Dasyuromorphia > Dasyuridae > Antechinus > Antechinus flavipes. The sequence continues at coordinate 431,923,837 of NC_067399.1, forward strand.
AGTTCTGGAAGAGGCATAGATTGGCTGGAATGCTCAACAAGAAGAGCAGCCTTGGTAAGAGGAGGAGTGGGAAGAGCAGCAATGGCAGGAGCCCAGGTACAGGATGTGGTGGCACCAACAGGGGACCCAGGTCTCCTGGCATGCTTAAGCCCTGATAGCTCCCAGAACCCTGGGAAACAGCCATAACTTCTGATTCTATATCCAGGCCTCCATCCCTATCCTAAGGAAGCTTGGATAAGCTTGAGAAGAGTATAAATGTCATGGTTCCTCTATGAAAATGAATTAGGTCAAGAAAGAAGGAGTCTGACTGGGTGGGCTGAGCTGAGCTGACTTGTTTCTCTAGAGCTGGCAGCCCTATTTGCCCCTTTGGGGAAGTGGATGAATAGGAGTTACTAGTCTGCAGACTGGAAATATTATTTTTTTGGGGAAAGTCCCTCAGTGCTACTCTTTTGTCACTCATTGTGCCTTCTGGACCCAATTAACAATAAATACTAAGGTATCACTTTGATACTTTGAGATGAAGATGACGAAAAGTTTAAATAAACTGTTATCCCTGCCCTCCTGGAATTTTTGTATGTATAAAACCCCTCCACTATTAAACATAAGCAATTCATGTCTGTTCCATAGAGTTAGAGAGTTTTCTGACAACACTGAAAAGGGTTAAGTGCCTTGCCCCTTTAGACTTAGACATATAGCAAATGCCCCTTAATTGTGAAGGCTGTGTCAAGTCCTGGGGATACAAAGATTAGGACTAAGGATTTTATGTTCTAACAGGGGAGGAGGCCTGAGCAAAAACCAGTTGATGATTTCTTGGGCTTCAATGAGCCCATTTAATAAATACCTAGCCAGTATTATAATAAATACCAGGCTTCAGTACTAGATGGTTAGAAATACTCTATGAATTTCTGGTAGGGCTTGTACAATGAGAAGATATTGTCTTATTCTATAAATTCACTTCCTAGGAAAAATTAAATTCTTTAATGTATCTTTTTATCCTTTGGTTTCAGATGTTTTATGTTGGAAGAAGTCTAATGCTTATAAACCGGTAAGAAATGCATAAATTGGGTTTTAGGTCAACTTTCCTAGTGGGATTGTATGATCTATAGCTGTAAAGGAGTTTAGGGGTCACCTAGTACAACATTCCCAGTTTACAGATGAGGAAACTGAGGCTTACAGACCTCAAGTGACTTTTTCATAGTCATATAAAGGTAATTATCAACAAATGATTTTTGAAGTCTCGTTGAGTCATTCATTTTCATTTGTTCAATTCTAATTTTTAGTGAATTATTTTCTTCAGTTAGCTTTTTTATCTCTCTTTGCATTTGGCCAATTGAACTTTTAAATGTAGTGTTTTGTTGATTGGATTTTTTCCCAATTTCACAAATTCTGTTTTTCAACAAATTGTTTTCTTTTTCAAATCTATTTTGTAAGGAGTTACATGATTTTTTGATTTCACTAAATCTATTTTTAAGGAGTTTTCTTCAGATAATTTCTGTGTTTCCTTTTCCAAACTCTCTTGCAAACTTCTCATTTCCTTTCCCCATTTTTCTTCTAACTCTCTTTTAAGATCTTTTTTGAATTCTTCCAAAGGACCTATGTGAGATCGGGACCAACTTATATCACCCGTTCAGGCTTCATCAGTACATGATTTATCTTTGGGATCCTCAGGGTTCAGATTTGTTCTCTTTCTACATAAAAGTTATTTATGATCAGAGTTCTTTTTACTTTTTTGCTCATTTGTTTTTAAAGGTTGAAGTCTGTTCTGGGTAAAGGAGTGATTGTTTCAAGCTTTCTCTATAAGCAATGCTACCCTAGGCTGGTGCTGCTGACTTCCTTCCTGTGCTGAGTGGGCGTGGCCAAATCCCATGTTATTCCAGGGCTTAGCTGTTCACTACTTGACTTTTGTACTTGTGTTGGATGTCTGACAACTAATCTGCTAATCCACTGGTTTGTAACCAATGCTGCTGTATTTTGGCTAAAAGCCTCCCAGTAGATTCCCCAGCCTGTGAATGGTACACCATCTTGGATCTCTGCTTTGCTCTGTGTTCAGCTGCCTCTCCCCTTTTTCCATTCCCCACCTGATTAAAACAGATCTTTTCTGAAGTTCTTCCAAATAGTTTCTGCTGGAAATTTGTTATACTTCAAATATTTGTGGATTCTGTCATTTCAAAACCAGTTCAGAAGCTTAATCAGAAGTCGATCTGAAGGCCGCCAGGAAGAGCTCAGATAAAAAAATTGTGTACTCTCTACCATCTTGATTCCACTCCACCATTGCAGTTGTTTATTAATGTATATTAAATGAATGAGGTGTAATGCATGAGGATTATCAGCCAAATGACTTTTATTCCACATCTTAAAATATATGCATTTTTTGTTTGAGGAAAAAATTGGAACTCTGGGGCACACTCTGTGAGAAAACTTTTCTATCTGTATGTGTTCTATAACATATGAAGGAGAGTTAGTTGGCATATTGGGTAAATATCAGTTGCCTTGTAGATCAGGTGTCAATAATTTCTAATTGCACTATTACCTAACATCAAAGGGATGGTTGGTGAACCCTTACCTAGGAAAACAGCAATCAATATAAGTCAGCATGGTTTAATTGAGAACAAGTCAAATAACACTAACTTCATTTTCTTTTTCAACAGGGCTCCTAGAAATGAATTGCTGAAGAATATCATAAGCATAATTCTCAATATCCCTATGGACAAAATAAGCATGCACTAGTTTATTGTTTTAGGCAAATTCAGAAAGAGTAGAATCACTGAATCCAAAGAGTAGTGATCAATAGAGCATTATTTTCTTTTTGAGAAATCTTTAGCTTTATGCTGTTCAATATTTTTCTCAGTGATTTGGATAGTGATCATCACATTCAAGGATGATATGAAGATGGGAATGATAGCTAACATGCTAACTAGCAAGATGATACTATGGAAAGAATTTGAGACCTAGATTCAGATGACTGGGTTTGGGTTTTATTCCTCTCATTGACAAGCTCTGTGACCTTGCAAACTTTGGTCTCTTAAACATTTTCCTGATTTATAAATTGGGGTTAATTATCAGTCTCACAGGAGTGTTCTACATATAGTGTTTTGTAAATCTTGAATTTTTATGTAAAATAAGGCATTATGAGTATAAAGAATTAACAAGCCATTAGCCAAATCTGGCTACCATACCTGTTTTTGTATACCCATTTTAATACTATATAAAAAAATAGTGAAATCAAAAAATCATGTAACTCCTTACAAAATAGATTTGAAAAAGAAAACAATACTATATTTAAAAAAATACTATATACAAAACCCAGATTTAATGTTCAAGCCATGATTTGCTGATCCCATTATTGATAATGATGAAGATCCTTAAAAAGATTGTCAAGCCAGAATAATGAGCTGACATCAATAAGATAAAATTGAACAACGATACATATCAAGTTCCATATTATGGATAAAATGAATAATTGTACAAGAACATGTGGAAAAAATGGTTTGGCAGCAGTTTGTGTTCATTATAACTGGCTATTTTAGCAAATCAAAAGTTTAAGATGACCTAGTGATATAATAAGTATCAACAAAATTAAACAGTCCTAAAAGTTATTTGATCTTTGGTTGCACAAGAAGTAAGAATGGCAATTCTCATACCATCCACAACCCTTGGGAGATCATATCTGGAATACCACATCCAGATATAGTCCCTACAGCTTTGGAAGGACATTAATATCTAAACCATATTTAAAATATAAGGAACAGAATTAAGAAGAACTAGAAACCATGCCATAGTCTGATTGGTTGATGAAAAATTTTGAACTATTGGAATAGGGGAATGTATGCTTTGTGTAGAGGTTATGGGGGTTAGGTGAGGGTAATTTTTTGACTTCTGTTATTTTAAGTAATGTCATATGAAAGAGACATTAGGTTAAAAAATATGAGAGATGTTCAGGTTGAGATTGTATTTTCACTGGTTAGATTTGTTGAAGATGAGTTTCCTGTTTAGATATGAATTGGACTAGATGTGCACTGAGCTTCCTTTTTCCTCTGAGATTTCATAATTTGATGATTACTCTTTATTTTATGAGACTCCAGGCATTTACCCTAAAATCAGTGGATCAAATCTGTAGGGAGAAAAATAAAAGAAAATATAAAGAAAAACTAACTTTCTAATGACTGTTTCCCAAAGTGGATAAACACCTCTGAGACGTTTTAATAAACAAATGAAGCATGAATAACATATTGTCACAGATTCAATTGTGAGCACCTTGCTTAAGTATAGAATGATTTATATACCTTGTAAGGCTCCGATCTTTCAGAGTCAATTATTTTCTATAGGTTTAGCATCAGAAGGATGATAAGTTTGTTCTCTAAGGGTATAGTAAGGATAATATAAACCTCAATTGTTGTTGTTGTTGTTCTCAACAAGACATCAGGGAGGTGATGCTGTGACATGCAAGTGAATTGGATTTAAGTGACAGAAGGATGTGCAAGGTCATCTGCCTCCCTTTCCCCTTCAGAACCAATTGGGTCAAGTGGCAAAATATAGACCAAGTTGATTGGAGATGGCTCTGCATGCAATGGTAGATCTTGGCCTTTTAAAACTAAGGTCTTCAACAGATCTCAGTTTGACTGAGGCTGCACCTATTCAGTCACAAAGGCTGGGTAGCAACTAACATCATCCTGCACATGCCTAATCTTTCAGTTGTTGAGTAGACTTCTCTTGTATCCTAGTAACAGTTTGGATGAACTTGTGAGTCAGTGAGCACCAAGTTATTATGATCAGTCTTTGATAACTGGGAATCTTGTGCAGGGATACCAACCTACACCACACAAGCCCAGTCATTTTCTGAATCTATCAAGACTTGTCTGAATTTTGATTCCAAGAAATCTTTCTTGTCAGCACCTGTGTTTTCTTTGTACAGAAATATGAAATTCCTAGTGTTGGATCTTCTTCCATAATCTACCTCTCACTTAATATATAAATCTTGGGACACTATCTAAGGACATCAAAATAGAGTGACTTGCTCATAGTTACATAAATAGTAAATGTTAGAGATAGAACTCAACCCAGGAAATTCTGACACTAAGTCTGACACTAATAGGATTATTAATTTAAAGATAGAAGAGACCTTAGAAGTCATTAAGTCTTCAATCAGTCTCAGTTTGACTGAGGCTTCATCTATTCAGTGATTAAAGCTAGGTAGCAAAAGAGGTACAGAATCTCCTCTTTCACTAATCCAAAAAACAAAACAAAACTTAAATAAATAAATGAGTGAATGAGTCTGACAGGGGAAGATCCTCAGGGGTTCCGGTCAAAGCAGAAATGACTGCTATTTACATTGAATCTGAATCAATCAGAACACAAACAATGACCAAATAGGTCTTGGTTTAGGACCTATTGTTGGCCAATGAGAATTTTTTTTTTAATATACAATATTTTTATTTTTATTTTATTTTATTTTTTTAAAAAATTTTTTATTTAATAATTACTTTATATTGACACTCGTTTCTGTTCCGATTTTTTTCCCCCTCCCTCCCTCCACCCCCTCCCCTAGATGGCAAGCAGTCCTTTATATGTTGGATATGTTGCAGTATATCCTAGATACAATATATGTTTGCAGAACCGAACAGTTCTCTTGTTGCATAGGGAGAATTGGATTCAGAAGGTATAAATGACCCGGGAAGAAAAACAAAAATGCAGATAGTTCACATTCGTTTCCCAGTGTTCTTTCTTTGGGTGTAGCTGCTTTTGTCCGTCATTTATCAATTGAAACTCAGGTCTCTTTGTCAAAGAAATCCACTTCCATCAAAATATGTCCTCATACAATATTGTTGTCGAAGTGTATAATGATCTCCTGGTTCTGCTCATTTCACTTAGCATCAGTTCATGTAAGTCTCGCCAGTCCTCTCTGTATTCATCCTGCTGGTCATTTCTTATAGAACAATAATATTCCATAACATTCATATACCACAATTTACCCAGCCATTCTCCAATTGATGGGCATCCATTCATTTTCCAGTTTCTGGCCACTACAAACAGGGCTGCTACAAACATTTTGGCACATACAGGTCCCTTTCCCTTCTTTAGTATTTCTTTGGGATATAAGCCCAATAGAAACACTGCTGAATCAAAGGGTATGCACAGTTTGATAATTTTTTGGGCATAATTCCAGATTGCTCTCCAGAATGGTTGGATTCGTTCACAGCTCCACCAACAATGCATTAGTGTCCCAGTTTTCCCGCATCCCCTCCAACATTCATCATTATTTTTTCCTGTCATCTTAGCCAATCTGACAGGTGTGTAGTGGTATCTCAGAGTTGTCTTAATTTGCATTTCTCTGATCAATAATGATTTGGAACACTCTTTCATATGAGTGGTAATAGTTTCAATTTCATCCTCTGAAAATTGTCTGTTCATATCCTTTGACCATTTATCAATTGGAGAATGGCTTGATTTCTTATAAATTTGAGTCAGTTCTCTATATATTTTGGAAATGAGGCCTTTATCAGAACCTTTAACTGTGAAAATGTTTTCCCAGTTTGTTGCTTCCCTTCTAATCTTGTTTGCATTAGTTTTATTTGTACAAAGGCTTTTTAATTTGATGTAATTGAAATTTTCTATTTTGTGATCAGTAATGGTCTTTAGTTCATCTTTGGTCACAAATTTCTTTCTCCTCCACAAGTCTGAGAGATAAACTATTCTATGTTCCTCTAATTTATTTATAATCTCGTTCTTTATGTCTAGGTCATAGACCCATTTTGATCTTATCTTGGTATATGGTGTTAAGTGTGGGTCCATGCCTAATTTCTACCATACTAATTTCCAATTATCCCAGCAGTTTTTATCAAATAATGAATTCTTTTCCCAGAAGTTAGGGGCTTTGGGTTTGTCAAACACTAGATTGCTATAATTGACTATTCTGTCTTGTGAGCCTAGCCTTTTCCACTGATCCACTAATCTATTTCTTAGCCAATACCAAATGGTTTTGGTGACTGCTGCTTTATAATATAATTTTAGATCAGGTACAGCTAGGCCACCTTCATTTGATTTTTTTTTTCATTAATTCCCTTGAGATTCTCGACTTTTTATTGTTCCATATGAATTTTGTTGTTATTTTTTCTAGATCAATAAAATATTTTCTTGGAAGTCTGATTGGTATAGCACTAAATAAATAGATTAGTTTAGGGAGTATTGTCATCTTTATTATGTTCGCTCGGCCGATCCAAGAGCACTTAATATTTTTCCAATTATTTAAGTCTGACTTTATTTGTGTGGAGACTTTTTTATAATTTTGCTCATATAATTCCTGACTTTCCTTTGGTAGATAGATTCCCAAATATTTTATGGTATCAACAGTTATTCTGAATGGAATTTCTCTTTGTATCTCTTGCTGTTGGGTTTTGTTGGTGATGTATAAAAATGCTGAGGATTTATGGGGATTTATTTTGTAGCCAGCTACTTTGCTAAAATTATGAATTATTTCCAATAGCTTTTTGGTAGAATCTCTGGGGTTCTCTAGGTATACCATCATATCATCTGCAAAGAGTGATAGTTTGGTTTCCTCATTGCCTACTCTAATTCCTTTAATATCTTTCTCGACTCTTATTGCCGAGGCTAGTGTTTCTAATACGATATTAAATAATAATGGTGATAGTGGGCAACCTTGCTTCACTCCAGATCTTACTGGGAAAGGTTCTAGTTTTTCCCCATTGCATATGATGCTTACTGATGGTTTTAAATATATGCTCCTGACTATTTTAAGGAAAAGTCCATTTATTCCTATGCTCTCAAGTGTTTTTATTAGGAATGGATGTTGGATTTTATCAAATGCTTTTTCTGCATCTATTGAGATGATCATATGGTTTTTGTTTGTTTGGTTATTGATATAGTCAATTATGCTAATAGTTTTCCTAATATTGAACCAGCCCTGCATTCCTGGTATAAATCCTACTTGGTCATAGTGTATTATCCTGGTGACGATTTTCTGTAATTTTTTTGCTAATATTTTATTTAAGATTTTAGCATCAATATTCATTAGGGAGATTGGTCTATAATTTTCTTTCTCTGTTTTTAGCCTACCTGGTTTAGGTATCAGTACCATGTCTGTGTCATAAAAGGAGTTTGGTAGGACTCCTTCAATCCCTATTTTTTCAAATAGTTTATATAACATTGGAGTTAATTGTTCTTTAAATGTTTGGTAGAATTCACATGTAAATCCATCTGGTCCTGGGGATTTTTTTCTTAGGGAGTTGATTGATAGTTTGTTCTATTTCTTATTCTGAGATGGGACTGTTTAGGATATTTACTTCTTCCTCTGTTAGTTTGGGCAAGCTGTATTTTTGGAGGTATTTTTCTATTTCATTTAAGTTGTCGAATTTATTGGCATAAAGTTGGGCAAAGTAACTCTTAATTATTGCTCTAATTTCCTCTTCGTTAGTGGTGAGTTCTCCCTTTTCATTTTTAAGACTAACAATTTGATTTTCCTCTTTCCTTTTTTAAATCAGATTTACTAAGGGTTTGTCTATTTTGTTGGTTTTTTCATAGAACCAACTCTTAGTTTTATTAATCAATTCAATAGTTTTTTTACTTTCAATTTTATTGATCTCACCTTTTATTTTTAGAATTTCAAGTTTAGTGTTTGACTGGGGGTTTTTAATTTGTTCCTTTTCTAGCATTTTTAATTGCAAACCCAATTCATTGACCTTCTCTTTCTCTATTTTATACAAATAGGCCTCTAGAGATATGAAATTTCCCCTTATTACCGCTTTGGCTGCATCCCATACATTTTGGTATGATGTCTCATTATTATCATTTTCTTGGGTGAAGTTATTAATTATGTCTATGATTTGCTGTTTCACCCAATCATTCTTTAGTATGAGATTATTTAGTTTCCAATTATTTTTTGGTCTACTTCCCCCTGGATTTTTGTTGAATGTAATTTTCATTGCATCGTGGTCTGAAAAGGATGCATTTACTATTTCTGCCTTACTACATTTGAGTTTGAGGTTTTTATGTCCTAACATATGGTCAATTTTTGTATAGGTTCCATGAACTGCTGAAAAGAAAGTGTATTCCTTTCTGTCTCCATTACATTTTCTCCAGAGATCTATCATATCTAACTTTTCTAGTATTCTATTTACCTCTTTGACTTCTTTCTTATTTATTTTGTGGTTTGATTTATCTAATTCTGAGAGTGCAAGGTTAAGATCTCCCACTATTATAGTTTTACTGTCTATTTCTTCTTGCAGCTCTCTTAGTTTCTCTTTTAAGAATTTAGATGCTACCCCACTTGGTGCATATATGTTTAATATAGATAGTGCTTCATTATCCATGCTACCCTTTAGCAAGATATAGTGCCCTTCCTTATCTCTTTTAATTAGATCAATTTTTGCTTTAGCTTGATCTGAGATCAGGATGGCTACCCCTGCTTTTTTGACTTCACCTGAAGCATAGTAGATTTTGCTCCAACCTTTTACCTTTAACCTGCATGTATCTCCCCGCTTCAGGTGTGTTTCCTGTAAACAACATATTGTAGGATTCTGGCTTTTAATCCATTCTGCTAACCGCTTCCTCTTTATGGGGGAATTTACCCCGTTCACGTTTATGGTTAGAATGACCAATTCTCTATTACTTGCCATCTTGTTAACCCCGGTTTATGCTTTTCTCCCTTCTTTCCCCTTTCCCCCCTTCCCAGTATTAAGCTTGTGAGCAGCACTTGCTTCTCACAGCCCTCCCTTTTTAGTATCCCTCCCCCCGCCTTAGAGTTCCTCCCCCTATCTTACCCCTTTCCCTCCCAGTTCCCGTATTCCCTTCCGCTTAGCTTATTCCTTCCCTTTTCACTTTTCCCTTCTCACTTTTCAATGAGATGGGAGAAGTTTCACCATAGATTGAATATGTCTTAAGATTTTTCACTTAAAGCCAATTCTGAAGGCAGTAAGATACCCACTATATTCATCCCCCTCCATTCTTTCTCTCAGATATAATAGGTTTCCTATGCCTCTTCATGAGAAGTACTACTCCCACTTTACCCTTTTTCTGGTACAATGTCCTTTCCACATCAATTTCTAGAACAAGGTATACATGTATTCTTTATACATCTATATAGTCAAAATATAGTTCCCAAGATTAATCTTTACCTTTTTAGATTTCTCTTGAGTTCTATATTTGTAGATCAAACTTTTTGTTAAGTTCTGGTTTTTTCATCAGAAATAGATGAAATTCGCTTACTTTGTTGAATGTCCATCTTCTTCCCTGGAAAAAGATGCTCATTCTCGCTGGGTAAGTTATTTTTGGTTGCATACCAAGTTCCTTAGCCTTTCGGAATATCATATTCCAGGCCCTTTGATCTTTTAATGTGGATGCTGCCAGATCCTGGGTGATCCTTATTGTGGCTCCTTGATACTTGAATTGGGTTTTTCTGGCCGCTTGCAATATTTTTTCCTTCATCTGAGGGTTCTGGCATTTGGCCACTATATTCCTTGGTGTTTTGATTTTAGGATCCCTTTCAGTGGGTGATCGATGAATCCTTTCAATGTTTATTTTTTCCTCTGTTCCTATGACTTCTGGGCAGTTCTCTTTGATAATTTCCTGGAAAATAGTGTCCAGGCTCTTTTTTTCATCATGTTTTTCTGGAAGTCCAATGATTCTCAGATTGTCTCTCCTGGATCTGTTTTCCAGGTCTGTTGTCTTCCCCAGAAGGTATTTCACATTTTTCTCCATTGTTTGATTTTTTTGGATTTGCTTGACTAATTCTTCTTGTCTCCTCGAGTCATTCAATTCCACTTGTTCAATTCTGATTTTCAGTGAAGTATTTTCTTCACTCACTTTTTAAAGATCTTTATCTAATTGTCCAATTGAGTTCTTTTGTTCTGTGGAATTTTTTTCCATTTCGCCAATTTTGTTTTTTAGAGAGCTGTTTTCTGTTTCCAGTTCACTAATCCTATTTTTCAAGGATTTTACTTCTTTATCCACTCTCTCTTTAACTTTCTCCAGGCTCTTTTGCCAAGCCTCCCTCTCCTTTTCCCAAGCTTCCCTCTCCTTTTGCCAAGCCTCACTCTGCTTTCCCCATTTTTCTTCTAGCTCCCTTGTGAGAGCCTTTTTAATCACTTCTATGAGGTCCATCTGTGCTGAGGAACAGATGATCTCCTCCTTTGGGGATTCACCTGGGGACTGTCTGTTTTTAGTCTCCTCAGGATTTAGAGTCTGCTCTCTATCTGTATAGAAGCTGTCAAGGGTTAAAGTCCTCTTCAGCTTCTTGCTCATTCTGTCTAATAATCAAAGACAAACTACCAAAGAAAAACAGAAAAAACTGGAGTCTTTCTTTGGGGGGGGGGGCTGGGTGTGTTATCGAGCTTCCTCTACAGACTGCAGGAGGCAGCAGTGAGGCACTAGCAGGACTGTGTTGCGCGTGCGCTCTGAGATCCCAAAGCGTGCTGAGTCACTGTGGGGGGTTGGAGGGGCGGCCAGGTCCCGAGAGACTCCAGCTGTTTGGGGTTGTATTCTTCAGCCCTGGTGTTTTTAGCTTCTCTGCTGGGCTGCTGACTTGCTGCCGGAGCAAAGTATCCAAACCTGTAGCGAAGCTCTCCCCGCAGAGATGGCTGCGATCACTCCCCACCCCCTCTCCAGTCTGCTCCCGTGCTCTCACTGCCGCTGCCCGCCGCCTGCGCCCGATCTAAAACCGCCCCAGCCCTCCAGTAAAGACAGACCTTTCTTGGTGGATCTCAAGGATGGCTTCTCTTGGTAACTATATGTGGGTTTTTTTCAGTCAAGCATTGATTCAGAGGCTTGTAATGAAGTGGATAGTGAGAGAAAGCATGGAGCTTATGCAGCTGTGAGCCTCCTCTCCGCCATCTTAACCGGAAGTCCAATGAGAATTTAAAAAAAAAAAATTTAAACCAAAAAAACTGTTCCTTAACTGCAGGATGGTGGAAGTTTGGAAACCCAGGTTTGCAACCTGAAGTTCAGACAACTCCAGACTTTCTTTGCCTAAAGGTGTTTTGAAGGCTAGGATAGCAATTATCATTAAACCTGTTATTCTGGCAAGCTTACTTTCCTATGGCCATAGGACTTGCTATTTAATTTAAACTGTTTTTTTCAATTTTTTTTACAGGTTGATTGTCCTTGGATGCTACTAGAATTAGATAAAAAGAACCCGAGAATCCTGAATTACTGTGTATCTGGAATTGATATAGTATGTTCAATTGACAATGAAAATTTTGTGAACAAGTGTGAATTTTGCATAAAAAAGAAGTAAGGAAAGAATCAGATTTTTTTCCCTTCTTAATTTTTTGATATGATTCAAAGGAAGTTAGAAAGTAAGACAATGAATTGAATTTTGCTTATCAGATTGCAAAGAAAAATTAAAAAACCCAGATATTCTGTCTATTCTTTGAAAAAAGACAGCTTTCAATAGTATCAGTCTTGCATTTGAGATATTTAATTTCAAAATTCATACAATCTATTTCTTAGCTGCTTGCTATGTGTGATGGGCAGAAATCTTTGTGTGGGGAAGCTATTTATTGTAGTCAAAAGAACCAAAGATATGAAGTTGGGAAGATAGCAAGATATTGAGCAAACTGTTCCCCACAGGGATAAGTTTCCTCATGTATGAAATGAAACAAAACTGAAGCTCCTTCTAACTCTAAATCTCATGATTTTATGAACCAGACAGTGGGGCATAATAGATAACATTCTAGTCTAAGATCAAGGAAGAGCTGGGGTTGTCTATTTTCTTTCTGATACTTACCGTCTCTGTGACTTACCCTCTTAATACTCTAGGTAATATTGTGAGACTACAAGTTGTAGACAAGATGATGACCTATACTGGTAGAGGGAATTCCTTGTACTAAATGCAGTCTCTATCAGCACTTTTTAACTCCAGGGATCTATTCTATATTAACATTTTGAAGTGAAAGTTCTTTATGATCAACAAACAATAAATACACTGGTCTGTATGTCTTGTAGTCAGTTTTATAACTATAGAATTATGGTCTACTTTACACATTTTTTTTTCATTTGCAAATGTTTGCATATATTTTTCTCAGGAAAGAGGCCCTCAATACATATTTAGATTCATTTTTATGAAGATTTGGAATCTTAATAAATCAAGATAATAAAGAATGCATAAGGACCTCATCCTTTATCCTTTAACCTCCAATCTTTAACTATTTAAAGCAATGATCAAAATCAATACCAAATTAACATCTAAGATTAAGGGGGAAAGATCGACTCTACAGTTAAAAGTACATAACAATCTGACTTAAACCAAGTATTGATGCCAAAAATGAGAAATAGTTTAACACTATAATGATCTAAGACAATTCTGAAGGACTTGTGATGAAAAACATTATTTACCTCCAGAAAAAACAAAACAAAAACAAACTGGTGGATCCTTAATGCAGATTGAAAATAATTTTTCTTTACTTTTTAATTTAATTTTCTTTTAGTTTTCTTTCAGAGCAAAACTTAAAAAAAATATTTTTTGCCTTATTACTTCTTTATAAGTTTTATAACATGTCAAATTGCTTTGAAAGTCCAAATTTGAAAAAAAAATTAAAATTATTTTATATGTAATTGGGGAATACTAAAATATTGCTTTTTAAAATAAGAAATAGAAAAAAGTGAAGATGTTGATATTGATTGTTGTGATTTCTTGAGAAATCTTAATTGATGCAATATAGTAGCCTTCCATTTAGTTTCTAGTTTCTCGTCTATTTCATCCTCTATATTCATGACTAAGGTGTTCCTGCAGAAAAAGCTTGACATTATCAATCTCATCCTCAATAAACTTCAGAGACTTTCTATGGCTGTTAGAATAAAATATTATTTTATCTTTATCTCACCCTTTTCAATACATATTTTTAGGTTTTTAAAAAATATTTAATTATTAGTACAGTAGCACTATATGGCAAAAAAGAATTATAAATGAGCAAATAAAATAGGCTTATATTGGGCTTGTATACTCAATGTTCTTTTTATTACTAGGGAACTTGATTTTAAAATTTTCAGACTATTGTCTTCAATTAAACATGTCTAAAAGCAAACTAATTTTCTTATCCTCAGGAAGAAGATTCCCCTCCTATCAGATTTTCAAATTATTGACCTTATTCCTGTAATTCAATTGCAGAATATTAAAATTATAAAGGACATGAGAATATGGAATGTCAGAAAGTAAAATATTAGTTCTTGAAGGGGCTCTCTTTTGTCACTTATTCATAATGGAGCCTTTTGTAATTTTCCATTGTTAGAGAATTCACAACCTCACAAATTAGCAAGTAGCATTGCTATTTAGCTCCAATGGTCTTGAATTTCTTTCCTTCTTTGTCCCTTCTCTTCCTCTCTTTACTTTTTCTCCTTTCCCTTGCTTCTTCCCTCCTTCCCTTCTTCCCTCCCTCCCTTTTCTTTCCTTCCTTCCCTCTCTCCCTTCCTTCCTTCTTCCTTCCTTCCTTCCTTCCTTCCTTCCTTCCTTCCTTCCTTCCTTCCTTCCTTCCTTCCTTCCTTCCTTCCTTCCTTCCTTCCTTCCTTCCTTCCTTCTTTTTACTTCTAATTACAATGATTTTATGGTCCCATGGCTGTATATTTTACATCAATTTGGAAACTGTGTAGGATGATAACTTCAGCATTGTTTCAATTTAGAACTGTTTAAAACTTAATCTATAACACTGGATTTACCTTTACTTCTGTCTCTTCTTCTTTAGTCAAATGCCACCATCATATTTTCAGGTCAAGGAAGCTAGATGCTGATTTTTTTTTGGATTTCCATATGATGTCATCTATCTTCAACCTATCCTTGTGGCATGCTCCTCAAGAAATCTACTCTTCTTTTGGTCAGAAAGTTCCTAATGATTGTAATTTGATTTATTAATTGAAAAATTGTATTCAGATATTGCTCTTAGGGGAGGGATCATTAAAGCATTTCCCAGAGACATTTTCTATAAGTTGTAGAAATACTTCTATAATAAAGTCTAATTGTTTCCATGACTGGTTAAATAATAATTAATAATAATAATTATTATTATTACAAATAATAATAATCAGAGAAATCTGAGTCCAACCAGAACTTCAGTGCTGTCAAAGTGAAGTCAAGAGTCATAAATCCTGAACTATGAACAGGCGGTACACTTTGTTCTCACCTATCCTGCTTTTCAAGATTCTACTTCAGTTCCCAGGTTACGTATTCTGATATATATGATAATATGATATATGTATATATATATACATAAAATATATGGCAGTCTCACTTTCACACACTGACATTTTTGAGCTCATTATATGACTAGCATTTTAAGAATCATAACAAGGGTTGTATGATAGGGTGTTTGCCCTAAGGTACTAAAGATAAAGAGGCCTGACATTAATTGAAATCCTTTTTTTTTTTTTTTTTTTTTTTTTTTTTTGCAAGTAGGAACAACAGAACTTAGCATTCTAGCTCTTCCTGTGCTCTCTCCTTAAAAACTCCCCATCCAAAATCTCTGTCTCTTGTCTCCCATGAGAGAATGTCCTGACACTTATTCAACTAAGAAGGATTTTGTCCTATTCAATCTTGTTGCTCAGCTGGCATATCGTCAAGACAAGTATTTACTACGTGTTTGTTGTTTTGCAAGAATTGAGCTAAGTGCTAGTGTATACAAAGTAAGGCACCATATTGTCCCTGCTCTCAAGGACCTTATATTTCAGCATGAAAGACAACATAGATCTATATATTAACATGATCCTTTGAGGTTAATCTCAGAGGAAAGGCACTTAAATTAAGGCTGGCTTGAAGACGTTCCTTGCAGAATATAAGGAGGTAGAGAATTAGCTTTTACAAAGCACCTCCTATGTTCTTGGCACTGTGCCTAAGTACTTTTTGAAAACAATTTTTTATTTGATCTTTGCAAATCTGCCAAGTATGTGCTATTATTATTCTCATTTTACAGTTGAGAAAATTGAATCAAAAAGAGCTTAAGTGACTTGATCAGAGTTACAAAGCTAATGTCTGAGGCTAGATTTGAATTTAGATATCTTTGAATCCTGAGACACATTCTGTCCACTTCTCCCCTAGATTCTTTAGCTGAAATTTGAAAGGAAACCAGGAGGTGATGATAAAGAGAGAGAGAAGTCCTGACATGGAGGAAAACCTATGAAAATATTCAGAGTCAGAATATGAAGTATCTTGTGCCAGGAACATCTAAGGGACATTTTAACTAGATTGTAGAAAACACGGAGGGGAACAAAATTTAGAATGGGAAGATTATAAAGGGGCCAGCCTATTAAAGGCTTTAAAATCAAAGAGGATTTTATATATAGTCTTGGAGGTAATAGGAAGCCACTGAAGCTGAGTAAAGGAGAATGTCACTTGGTTACACATATGCTTTAAGAAATTTAATTAGTGATCAATTACTGCCAATGAATATATTCAATAAGGCCTATCTTTTACATTTTCAAATATCTATAAATGTGTTACTCTAATGTTCTCTAAAGGGAAACCAATAAAGCAAGAGCAGCTACCCTAGATGACTTTTGAATTTCCCTAAGTCCTTAGTCCATGTTCTCTGATCTTGTCTAAAATCAGCAAAAAGCAAAGATAAAAAAGTACAAAATCACTGAAGGATATCTTGATAATGCTGTCTGGTTGAGTCCATGCTGCTTGTGAAGTCAACTGAAGGTGTCACATGCTGTCACCAGGATGTCACCTTGGATTCACAGCATGGCTAAAAGTCATATCCATAGAGTTAATCATCCTAACTCTAACATCTTTAACACTGAGGGTGTTATATACTTGGAGTCCCTGGAGGTTTCCCAAGGAGTGTTTTTTTTTTCCCCTGGGATGGCTCATAAAGGAGGAAAAAGGCAGACAGAGAAAAAGTGAAACATAGACTCATAGAGCTTCAGAGCTTTGCATGTATTCTGCTACTCCACCACAGACAGTTCTTTGTATTTCAGCACCAAGCAGTGGTCATCCTGACTTTTTGTAATACCTCCATTCACAAGGAGTTTATGCCTCACATGGAAAGTCATTTTATTGTAAATTGACTGAATTCTTTGGGGGGAAGAGTCTAGTACCAAATTCTACATCTTAGAAATGTCTACCCACTGATCCCAAATCTACTTTGTGAAGACAAGCAAAAAAAAGTTTAACTCCTTTATTTTATAGTCCC
This sequence comes from Antechinus flavipes, assembly GCF_016432865.1. NCBI lineage: Eukaryota > Metazoa > Chordata > Mammalia > Dasyuromorphia > Dasyuridae > Antechinus > Antechinus flavipes. Next base: position 431,940,966 of record NC_067399.1, read on the forward strand.
CTTTCAAGTATTTAGATGAAATTATTATGAAGAACAAAATTCTGTTTCCCAAGATAAATGTCTTTTAGATCCTTCACCTGACTATCCTATTAAATAATCTGCAGATCTCACATACTAGTTCCCTTGTTCCAGATGTTTCTCAGTTAGCAAACACTTTTCTTAAAATAAGTTGATCATTTGAGATGTCATTGGCACATAACTGATATCCACATTATGATGTGATTCCTAGTCACCAGAACATCAAATTTCATTAATCAGTAAGGACTCTATTCTGTGTTGTGGTGGGTTGGAGGGAGGGAAAATTACTAAGAAGAGGCCTGCTTCATGGAGCTGCCTCTTCCTGTCAAGTATTCGTACTCTGAGAAAACTCATTTTCAATTTGAAACTGATAGATGGCTAATTCTGACCTCAAATACATGGAAGTTAATAAATTCTTGTCAGGCCATATTGATCATGGCCAGTAGGCTGCCAACCTCTGTTAATCTCCCCATTTCAGCTGTTTTCCTCTGCTTGGATTCTGGTTGTAGTTTTTTCCCCAATTATGCCATTGTTTTATGAAGTTTAGAACTGGGTTCATTCTTCATAATTATTTGCTCCATTGAATTCTTTATATTATCTTTGCATGAGGACAAAATATGCTGTATAAATTGTTATAGTTTTAAGTAGCTTGTATTTAATGTGCCATAGAGTGTCATAGAGACTATAGAGTGTCATAATGTGCCATAATGTATCATAGAGACACTAAAAGGCATTTTACCACTGAGGGATGACTCTTCATTTTACTTTCATGTGACAAGAGCCTAGGAGGTCAGAAATGAAGGGGAATTGCATAAGAATAGAACACCCTGAATAGAAAATATGAATAAGGCTTTCTTATGTGTCTTAATCTTGGTATTGTCTGAATTCTCAGAGTAATGATATCCTTAGTCACAGGTAGGAATTTCTGGTTTATCAGAATCTGTAGGACAAAAATAGTGCTCTCCAATATCTGGCCTAAGTTGTTCCTGTCAGTACTGGGACCATCAAATTTTGCATTAGAAAACTGTTGGTGAAAATTCCATTATTCTCTGCATTACCCAATCAGATTCATATTGAACAATTGTGGGCTCAGCCATTAAAATCCATTCAAACTTTATTAAATCTCTAGTTTATGCAGGACTCAGTCTTTTGAGTTGGAAGAGATAGAAAAATGTATTCAAATTATGATCCCTGCTGTCATGCAGCTTAAGGTTCAGTTGGGTGCTAGAAAAACTTTAATATAGAATAATACTGTATAAAAGTTTTTTTTTAATTTTAGTAGAGTGTTTTCATTTGATTTTTAATATGAATTCCCTCAATACACAAATGCAGCTAATTTCTCTTCCAGATTTTAGCTAGATTCCTGGGGTACTGAGGAGGATTGGATGGCTTTCCTTTGGGCACAAAACTGGTATGCTTTAAAGAAAGTAATATAGCAAATGTCCTTTATGTATCAGGTCAGTACTGTCTCCAGAGGATACAAAGACATACTATTTATAGTTCTGCCCCAGGACCCTTCTTTCTTTGTAGCTTCTCTCTCAACTTGCTTTCTAGCTTGAACCTCAATTTTTTTTTCCTGTTCTTCCTTTCTTCTTAGTTTAATAGCTAGTTTCTCAGTTTCCCCCATTCCTGAAACTCTTCTTCAGTCTAGGAAGGTATTATCTAGACTTCAACATCATCATTTACACCCTCATCTTCTTAGACTACTACAGTTGCTTCCATTTCTTCAGCTCCCATTCATTTTTTTTTTTTCCATAAGTGCTAGGGATACTATACCTTTTTGTGATGAGCGCATTTAGTACCCAGAGTATTTTTAAGTCGGCCAGAGTCAGGATAAGGGAAAATCCTTGATCTTTATTCTTTATGGAAGTGAAGAGTAATGGCAACTCGAAGTGAGAGCAATCACTACACGAATCTGGCCAGCAGTGCCTCTGGCTCTCACACTCCACCCACCAAATTTTCTACACAGTCTCCTATACAACACATCAAACTTGCACAGAGAGTGGGCAGGGCCATTCTTTCTCCAAGCATATATTAATAGATTATGTTCAATTGCTAGTTAGCCTCAAGTGCTCGGACCTACCTCAATGCATCTGCTCAGCTTCAGCCCATTACATCTCCTGCTTTCTTTTGTTTTAGGACATGGGTAGTCATGCCATCCCTGACCTCTCAGGGAGGTGAGAGCCCACAAGGGGAAATGATCACAGCTTCCCAGACTTCTCAGGAAAGAAGGTGAAAACACCATAAAGGAGGTGATCCCATCCCCCCTGACTTCTCAGGAAGGGAGATGAAAGCACTAAAAAGTAGATGATCATGCCCTCCCTGACATCTCAGGAAGGGAGATGAAAAGCACCAAAGGGAAGTGGGGATTCCTTGTGGGTTTCTGGGCTGAAGAGTCTTATTAGAAACAGGTATGCACAAACCCATCAGGGCTTGCTAAGATTGTCTGCTTCCTCTCCCAATGAACAAAAGGTAAAGTTGAAGTGGCCCCAAATACTTAGGCAAAGTAGGCCTTCAGACAAAGAAACTCTAGCCCCAGGAAACAAAAGATTTAAAGAATTATAGCAACTAGAGAATCCTCCAGAGCTGGGCTGCAAATCAGAATAGCATCTGTATACTAATATCATATCTCATATCTTCCACTGATCACTTTCTGTGATTACAAAAATTTGCTAAAAGAGGAACAATCAGGGACATGATTTAAATAGTATCAAAACTGATCCTTCTGGTCTTTACCTGAGAGCACATACAGAATAAAGCATCCTTAATGCAGTTTTACTTCAGGTAACTATCCTATTTTTTTTTTAACAATTCCACCTTAAACTGGACTCAGAAATAATTAGGTGGCTTCTTATCCAAAAAGAACACCACTGGGAAATTGAGTCAGAAGGATCCTATTTTTAGCAGAGGCCAAGATCATCATCCTAATTCATCTCCAGGTACTAATATCCACCTGTAACTATTTCTTCTACATAGCTTGTGTTACATTTCTTTCAGATGGTGGATCACTGGCTTGATAATCAGACAGTTATACCTGAATTTAAAATTCCAAATAAATATCAGCTGCAGTCCCCAAGAGATTTTTTATCTCCAATAACAATTCTCATTAATCAAAACTTCAGATAAATATAACTGTCAAGGATCACAATAAGACATTCATAGCTTTTTTCATATCTAAGTAGATGGTTTTAAGTTCAACATTACGCAAATCATTTTACTTTAAAAATGCCCGATACATGTAAAAATTCTAAATTGCATATTGTCCATAGCAGAAACATGCTCAAAGGGACAAAAGCAAAAACTAGTATTCTCAGAGTCCTTTTAAATAATGTGTGCAACTTTAAGATGATTCTATACAATCAATTAAAACTCATACAGAATATAGAATATCTTAATTTCAATAAAAGAACTCTATTGGAATTAGCAATTTCTTCATTCTTGAAAAACATGTTAAGTCAACTTCCTCCAATCGAATCCTTATAAACTTTTTGGAAATAGCTCTATCAACTTATCAAATGAAGTCAAAACTTTGCTCTAGGTTTTTGTTATATTCCTTAAAGAAGGACATCATTATGCACTTAGATAAACATTGAATAATTTGCTGAAGATAGATGGACACCTTAGTAGAAATAAATTGCTTTCAGAAAACTTGCAGTTCCAACAAATCTCTTAGAGTAGCTATAGACTTGAAAAAATAAAAATAAAGCCTTCAGTTATTAACACCATGTAAATGTAGGCTGTTCCTTTAAACATTATTAGCAATTAATGTTTCAACCAGCAAGGTGGGGAAGGGGAGCTCCAAAGAGCTACAGTTTATTAAAAAGCAGCCACCCTTAGTAAGGGAGGGCAAAGTTAGGTTGTCACCTGACAATCTAACATGACAAGGGCCTCTTACCCTTCCCTTCACTTTACTAGGCAGCCCTTCCTCCACTCCATGCTTCCTGACCCCCACTTCTTATAGCTAATCATTTTAGGGTGCCAAGTCCCCCAGGATCCTGCCAGCCAAAGACATGCCCCAACCTCATGGGGTGTCTCCTTTCCCCTGTCAAATGGCAAGTTTCACTAGAAGTTTGCCTCTTTCTGTCCTAACTCTTTCTCTCCTATTTCCTACATGCCATTTTCCCTCTCTCTTTCTTCCTCCTTCTTTCCAACATGTTATCTCCCCCTGTAATTCATCCCATCTCTCTCTCCTTCCACAACACATTCTCTCCTTTTCTTTAACATGCTTCCAAATCACTAACCCTTCTAACTAGATGCTCCATTTAAACTATTAATTGCTTTTGCAAATCAATCTTTCTTGTCTTTAAATCATTTAAAAAAAACTTTAAACTTTAAGATTCACAATTAAATAACTTTGGGCCACATTTCATAAAAATTACACATATATCCAGCAGAACTGACAAAATTTTAAGTCATAACTCATAATTTTCAAATTACCCAATATACTTTTAGAAAGCAACATACCATCTAATTAGAGGGATACAAACATGACCTCCCCTAAGGTAAGCTAAGGCAAATTTATATTTTAACTTAAAATCAAATCAAATACAACTTTAAATTTTTGACAATATAAAATTGCTTTTACAATCACACCTCAGATAACAAATTTCACTGAACTAATTGAGCATAATTTCTTTCTTTCCCTCTGGCCTCATGTGTTCCTGTTACAGTTAAGGGAACAGAGAAGGGGAAGAAAGAGACTCTCTTTACTCTATGCACTATTCTACTCCAGGAGGCCCCAATTTAATTGAATTGTTTCAGAATCTTGAAATGACCAATTGCCAAAATTTCCAATCATTAGTCTTAATGGACATTCTTGCAGTTCCATCTTTGAGTTGGAATCTATAGAAAAGTCAGGATTTTCTCTTTTTAACAAATTCTAGCTCATAAAACAGATATGACAAAGACATTCTTTACAAAGACATAAACACAGATAAAAATTACATGGAAGAGAACCATTCTTTCTTGCACACAACAAATAGATCCCATCAAGTACACTTTTTTCCTCTTTCTTTCTTTCTTTCTTTCTTTCTTCTTTCTTTCTTTCTTTCTTTCTTTCTTTCTTTCTTTTTTGCTTCAAAAATTTGAGTAGGATTGTTGCCTCTCAGAGTATCCAATCTCACAGCCTACCCTCTTGTAATACACAGAGTCGATACCCTGGTGACTTGGCCAATCAAGCTCGGAAGTAGTCATCTAGCTTTCCGGCCAATGGCAGAGTCTTATTGTTCTGTGTCAATAACAGAACCTCCTTGCTTTCTTACCCCTTACTGGATCATTCAAGACTTGATAATCCCAGGGCTCATGCCATCTAAGGACAATCAAAGGACATTCGCAGACAGTGCCCCCTTGGTTATGCATTCCCAAGTTACCCGGCTTACTCTTACCCGGGGTTTTTTATTTTCAGAGGCTTGTGCTTTTCTTTGTATTTGAGTGTCTCTCATAGGCCCATTCTTCACAGAGAGGGAGTCTGAGAGTCTGATTTCAAGAATGGTGAGAGAAAATTTAACCTGAAGCCTGCCTTAAATCAGGATCTCAGCCATCTCTTTGGGAAGCCACAGATCCTGAACAAACTCCCATAAATTGTGTGGGATGGGTGCTATAGCCCCTTTCCCAAATTAACTAATTAGAGACATCTTCAGGTAAAAAAAGAAAGCATTTATTTAATCTCTGCAGGGAGAGGCCCAGAACACCCAGGAGGCATTCCAGCTCCCACCATGTGCTTGACCAGACCAGCAGGTAGTAAGTAGAACACCCAATTAAATAGGAAAAGACCCAAGCCTTTTCATTGGATAATGTCTGCTTTCTGTGGGTCCTGTAACTTCATGTAACTTTCTACATCCCAGGGTACAAGGCCTGATCTTCTGGCTCTAGGAATAGGGATCATGTGACTTAATCTCAACCTGAGAAAACTTCATCCAATCAGTCCCATTTAGGATCAAGAAACTCCCATCCCAAATTTTACTTTTTGTTTCTAATCCATGAACATATTTGAACATCACCCTCCTTACCACCTGACTGCTAGAAATTAAACCTTTTTCGTAACAAAGAAAAACTAAGCAAAAATACTGATACAGTTGTGTCTTTGGTTAGTTGTACAATATTTGCCATTTGGTCCCCAAATTAAAGTGGAGGGAGATAAGAATCTCTTTGTGATCATTGTAGGTTTTTTAGTTCTTCAGCTTTACTTTTTAAAAATGATCTTTTAATTTACTTTATTGTCATCACTGTTCTATTTTTGCTCCTTTTCCTCTGCCTCAGTTCATAAGGATATTCCCATGTTCATCTGCATTTCTTATCTGGCTCATTTATTACTATACAATAATACTGCTGTGCATAATTTTTGTCCATTCTCCAATTGATGAGCACTCACTTTGTTTATGGGTCTTTTCTAAGATTATTTGTTCCTATCTTTCAGTTCCTTGGAATATATGCTTAATATTAGAATTGGTGCTCAAATGGTTTGAAGTGTTTGCATAAACTTCAAATTATCAAGAAAATTGAGATCACTTCATAATATCATTGCAATCTCCCCGGGAGTGACTTTTATTTTTGGTTTATCTTTAGCAATCTTATAGGTATGAGGTGAGACTTTGGAGATATTTTAATTTGCATTTTCTTTTCTTTTTTTATGGCAATATTAGTTTGGAAGACAATGAGGATACCATAGACATAGTAAACTTGAGATATTTAGCAAAGCATTTATTAAAATGTCTTATGCTATTTTTGTGGATGGGATGTAGATATAAAGATTATACTATTATAGAGTTTGTTGGGAAAAGCTTGGCTTGAAAGGTTGGAGCAAAGGAATTCAGTCATTAATAGATTATTATAAACCCAGAAGGAGATTTCTGAAATGGTTACTTCCTTGGAGTTATCTTTAACCATGTTCAGCATTTTAATTAGTGCATTGGATAAAAGCTGAAATGATGATAATAAATTTACAAATGTTAACACTGGTGGGGAAGAAGTTAGCTATTAAATTGGATAATAGTGTCAAATCTTCTTCTTCAATCTCAACAAATTAGAGTAATGGATGAGTCTTTATTGGAATTGATGTAAATCCTACATATAGTTTCTAAAGATCAACTGTCCAACTAGAGGTTATGGGAAATGTAACTAAAGTGTTTATGCAAAAAATGTGGTAATTTCATTGAACAATAAGTTCAATATGAGGTATTATGTTGCACCCAAAAGAATTATCAGGATCCCAATTTACACTACTAGACATTAAAAATCCAGAAAAGGGGAAGAGATGTGATAATCCTATTGTCCCCTGCTATTATCAGATCATAGCTAGAATCCTGTGTTCAATTCTTAGTGTCATTCCTCAAGTGGAATTCCTTCTAGTCTGTTGTTGTTTTTCTTTTCTATTTATATCTCCAGTGCCTAACAGAGTGCCTGGCATAGATTACATACTTAATAAATATTTAGCATAATGGTGAATATGGGTTGTCTTCTAAGACAGCAATGGCACTGGGACTCTTTTGGTAGAGAGCATCCCAGGCTGATGCAAAAATAGTGTCTTGACATGTAGAAGTTTGCATGATGAATACTGACATATCTAAAATACTGATAAGGAAAAACAATAATGATAGCTCAAGGCAACTACATGCCATAAAGGCATTTCAGTGAGCTGAGAAAAAAAGTCATTTAGAATTACTCAAACTAGATTTGTCAACTTACAAATTGCTTTCCATGCAAATATTACTCACCACTATGGCATCGGCTTTCACTATGCTCCATAAACATGTCTGAAATTGCACACCCAGGACCTCATCTTTAAAGATATCTTGAAAAGAAGCCAAATCCTTGAATGTAGAGAGGAGAAAAATGACATTTGAAGAGGGAAGATAACTTGTAGAGCTCATATTGTAAATTTGTAGTTGAGTCAGAGATACATCTACTCTCCGAATTCTCAGAGTAGTGAATTTTCTGGTCCTGTCTGTCCAGAAACTAACCTACATAGGTTCTGGGCAACATGGACTGAATTTTTATGCTCTGCAACAAACATTATCTGCTATTTCCAGTTGATTACAAATTTCAATCTAATGCAATGCTGACAGGTACCTCCTACTTCTGGGCATGAAACCCATTGGCTTGTTTATGTCAATTAATAATTTCTTCAGGGGAATAAGAATTTGCCTTGCTAAAATGACTTCTTGCTGGTTTTTTCAATGTTAAGATTTTAGCCCTTCTATATATAAATCCTAAATTCTTCCATTTATAGGCCAGATGATCTTGGGAAAATCCCTCTTTTCCCTATGAAGTTCAGTTTCCAATATCATGCTCATCAGAGGAACAATATATTGATCATACTGAATCTCACAATATTATTGTATATTGAAAATTGTATTTTCACAAAAATGTGACAACATGCTATGATAGAAGGCTTGATTTTTCAGTTCAGAAGACCTGGTTCAAATCCTGTGTCAGACATTTCATAGTTGTATCATACTGAAAACATAGTTGAAAACAGTGGGCCTCAGTTTTCTCATCTGTAAAATGGGGTTAGAATATGTGATCTCTAAGGTTCCATCCAGTTCTAAACATTTGATTCTATTATTGTTTTCATGAATATTCATATATATTTTGTTTTTTCCTCAGATACATTACAAGAAATTTTTTAGCTTTCATTTTTACAATATTCTGAATAAAACAAAATCATGAAAGTAAACAGTATAAAGTAAGCACATTTTCTTTGATGACCCTGGCCAGAATATTCTTCCATTTTTGAAATATCAATAACCTCTCATATTAATGGAAAAGAAAAACACTCTGATAAAGTAAAACAAACAAGAATAGAATCATGGATCAAACATGGAAGTGACCTTTACAATTATATTCAAATGCTCTGGTCAGGGTGGGTGTCCCATATAATAAAGCACCAAAAAGTACTTCTTTGATTTTTCATAATTATCTCCATTCATCACTGCTTCATAAGGTAGTTTATTTTTATTGTATGTTGATTATATATATTTTTGGGAGGTTCTTGAATATAGTAGAAATTTCTGCTTAGAAATGTTTACCCATTGATTCCAGTTCTGTCTTTTGGAGACATTATAAAAGGCTGAATTTTTTTTCATGATAGCTTTACAAACACTTTGATGAGATTATCATGACCCTCAAAGTTCTATTTTCCAAGATAAATTTTTGTGAGATTCTTCACCCAACTTTCACATGACATAATCTCCAGTTTCTTTATATTGCTCTCCTTTGGATATTCCTCACTTTAGCAAAGACTCTCCTAAAATTAAATATAACACTTCAGATGTGTTCTGATGAAGTCAGAGGAAAGCAGAGCTTTTAACCCCTTATTCTCAATTCTAAATTTCTATTAAGCGTATTGGAGATAAAGTCTTGTGATTAGGTTATAGTCTACATTTGCTTTGATGTTAGTCCTAGTCACCCAAAATTAAATATTTTGATCAATTAGGTAGTATTTTGGCTCTGAAGAGGGAAGAAGATGTCAATGGAACCTAAGAATAAAAGTACTCCATTTTCCTTGAACAGCCTCTCCAAATAAGACATTTCTCACTGCTCCCTGGAACTATGGATTCAGTTTGCAAATGATAGTTGTACAATAAACCACTGAAAAACATATAGGAATTAAGTAATGACTCTCATGGCCACACTGCCTATTGATCAGTGATTTGTTATCCTATAATACCTTTCTTTCCTTAAATTTTGAAGTTCCCATCTATTTGAGATCCATTTGTAGCTCCTTTGGAATTGAATAAAATTTTAATAGAGTTCAGAAATAGGTTCATTATTTGTAAGTAGTTGCTTCATTAAATTCTCTGCATTGACCTTGTGCTAGAACAAAGTATTCTGTACAAATTGTTATAGTGTTCAGTTTCATGTATTTAATGTGCCATATCCACAGATTAATAAAAAAAATTCATGATCTGAGAGATAATGTTTTCCATTTTAGCATCAATATGAAGAGAGCCTGGGAGGGGAGATAGAAGGGGAAGTTGCATAGAAGCATAGAAGCATTCTGAAAAGAAAACATGGCCTTCTCCCTGTTGTCAACCAAGATTCTATTGGGCCTCTTCATCTTGGAATTGTCTGGTTTCTCAGGTGAGCATGTTCTTAGCCACAGATGAAAAGCCTCTGATTTGCTAGAATCTATTGGAAGAAAATGATGCACTCTATTGCCTGAGCATCCATTAAGAAAAAAAAAATTGCTATGATGCTCATTATAATGTATATTTTCTTATCAAACCTCATACTAAGTTATTGTGCTATCAGCAACTAAATTTCATCTACCTTTATTAAGCATCTCCTCTAGAAAGGTGCTTTGAACTGAGGGAGATAGGAATTTATGCAAATTTTGCCCTCATGGAGCTTATGGTTTAGTGAAGAGCTAGATAACCTCATGGAGATAGATATGGTTTAGTGAAGCTAATGTAGAATAATACATAATAAATGCATTTTTTTTAGTTCAATAGAGTGATTTCACAGCTGGATTATGTAATGAATAAAGCTCTGGGCCTATATTCAGAAAGAACTAAGATCTATACCCCAGAAGGGTAACCCTTGCCATGTCACTTAACCTCTGTGGCATTGGCTTCCTAATCTATAAAATGGGGATGATGATGATAATAGCATGTAATTCCCAGAGATGTTGTGAGAATCAAATGTGAGTCTGTTAAGCTCTTAGTACAGTGCCTGACATATTTTGACCACTATTATTTATTTTCATTTCATTGACTTTCTGTACATAAACTCCCTTTATTCAAACACATGTGCAAATCATTTCTATCTCATAGTCTTAGAGAGATGGCTAAGGCATTGAAATGCATTAGATGATTTGCCTTTGGACACACAATCATAATTTCTATATGTCAGGGCTATGCTAGGTCATACAATGACAAATATGAAACTCTTATGTTGTACTGGGGGAAGGGGAATGGGCATGCATGTTAACCTTGAAAAAGTCATCTGTTGATTTTCCTGATTAAAGTGAGGCCATTTTGCAAAGATAGTTACAGAATTTTGGAGCATTAGGAGATGCTTTGTACAGGCGGCGATTATTGAATTGAGCTTTTGAAGGAAATGAAATATTATTCCAAGAGATGGAAAAAGTGAAGTCTTTTTGACTTCAACATAGAACTCTTATTCACTAAATACAAAAATATATTTGAAAAATGCAAAAAAAAAAGTTTACTAACAGGTCAGTAAGGAAATATAATGATCTATGGGAGAATTAGCAAAGCCAGGATGGATATCTTGACAATTTAAATTGGACTTTCAATGACAGGTAGAAATATAATAGGCTAAAAGTAAGGAATACAATCATGTGGAATGCCACAAAAGAAGGCACAGAAATGTGAGCATGAATCATGTTTTGGAGAAACAGAATACAGAATAGTTTGACTGAAAAGTAAAGCACGTGTTGGGAGCAATGTAAGACAAAGATGGAAAAAAAATTGAATGATGTTATATTGTGACAGACTTTGAAAAGCAGTCAAAGAATATGCATTTTCTTTAGTAGAAAAGAGGTCAGTATTACAGTTTGAGAGGCATGGATTGACCAACTCCAAGGAGAATAATAGTCCTTGCAGGGATGTGAAAAATTAATTATAAAGAGGAATGTCTGAGGCAGAAACATTTGTTAGACAACTCTTGAAGTGGTTCAGATAAGCAACTGCATTAGGGTAGAGGCAGTAGAAATAAAATGGAGGGAACAATTGGTAAAGGCATTGCAGAAATGAAACAACAGGATTTGGTAATATCATGGGCAGTAAAGGAGAAGAAAGGATTCAGAGTGTGCTAAGATTATTACCAAAGCAGACTGAATGAATGCTAATGCTATTGTATGGAAATAATGAAATCAGAAGGTAGGAGATGGGGAGGGAGAATTTAATAATTCTCATTTTAATTTATTAATGTTCCAAAGTAAAAGTACTTTGTGGAGAGAAAAGTATAGATGAGTTCATAAAGATTTGCCTGAAAAGGAGGAAACTGTTGAATAGTCAAGATTTTTACCTAATGAAAGTCTTGCAAAATTCTGCCTGGTGATTGCACCATTCTCTAGTTCTTTGCTCTGAGTACATCCTATAATCCTTGCTATAAAATATGGACTCTTCCTGTAATCAGGCCCCCAAATCCCATATAGGTGGAAGCACTCTTGAACAATTATTATTCAGGAAGACATTGTCTTATCCTACTAACCTTTGACATGACTTCTTGTGAAAAACTAAATTCTTTTACTGCTCTTGTCTGTTTATTGCAGAGGTTTTCAGTGCACTACAGTCTTCAGGAAAGGGGTTCCAAAAGGTAAGGAATCTACAGATTAGGTTTTGGTCAGATTTCCATTGTGATCATATGTTCTAGATCTGGAAAGGAGCACCTAGTTCAACTTCCTCATTTTAGAGATGAAGAAACCAATTCCCATAGTCATTAAATGGCTTACCCATAGTTGCACAACAGTAAATGGCAGAACTAGGCATATGAACCTTGATCTTCTGACCAATTCAAGTGCTTCTTCTATGACATCCCCCTTCTGCTTCAGTGTCATATAATCTTTTTTGAACTAGATCTGAAGAGAGAAGTCAATGCTACTTTATTTGTATAATAGCAAACTTTGTTTTGTAGTTGTTGGAGTTCATTATTTTGTGAACTTCTTGAAAGCAATATGGTTTAAGAATAACATTCTGATTTATGAAATCAGAAGATCTCTTTCCTAGTCCCAAGTCTGCTGATGTCTTGTATGACCTCAGGAAACTCCCATCCCTCAATCTGGGACTTTATTTTTATTTCCATTTATAATACAAGAAAGTTAGACTAAACAATCTTTAAGATCTTCTTCAACTCTAAATTCTTTATCATATTTTCAAAGTCTCTTACTACTCCAACATTTTGTAGTCTGTTAGGTGGATACTATGGGAATTGAGTGGGGGTAATTTTTGATTTCAAGAATTTTAACTGGTATCATATGAAAGGGATGAGAGACAAAAGGAGCAGAAATCTTCAATTTGAATCCAGAAGACCACTGTTCAGGGAAGTTGAAGAAGGGTTTCTTACTGACATATTAACAGAACTAGATGCCCTTAGAGTTTCCTTTGAGTTCTGAGATTTCATTATTCTATGATTACTTTTAGGATAGCAAGGTGGCACAGTGGATAGAGCACCAATCCTGGGGTCAGGAAGACCTGAATTCAGATATGGCCTCAGACACTACTGTGTGAAGTTGAGCAAGTCACTTAACCTTATTTGCCTCATTTTCCCTATCTGTAAAATATGTTGAAGTGAAAATATATTCTCCAATATCTTTGTAAAGAAAACCAGAAATGGGGTTACACAGAATCAGACATAACTGAAATGACTGAATAGCAAAGATTAGTCTTATGTTGTGAAACTCTGGGGTACACACTAAAATCAGAGATTGTAGGTGTATAGGTGTGCAGATCTAAGTTTGATATAAGAGGAAACAGTCTAATAATTGAGACTTTCCTTAAGTGAAATGAGTGTAGATAATCCAATGGAGGATTGACGACTATTTTTCAGGCATTCTCTTGTGGGTTACATTGTTCAAGTATAGGTTGGACTAGAAATCCTCTGAAATTGCATAGAATGGAAGGATTTTGTATTTTAGGAAAAAGGGCCTGAACTTTAATCTATTAAAGCCTGAGACCTCGATAAGTTTAGCATTTCTGTACCTGTAGGTTGTATTGAAGTCAAGGGCACTAATTATCATTAATACTATTGAATTGATGAATTTGAACCTGTAGCCATTGGACTTGCTTTTTGATTTATTTTCTAATGCTTAATTATTTTTCTAGCCGATTTGTCAAAAATTCTTGAGAGAATTTGAAAAGCAAAGTAAGGAAGAAAGGAAATGTTCACCAAATGTTGACCCAATATGTGCATCTAATCGTCAGACTTACAGAAACCCGTGCGAATTCTGTTTAGCATACAAGTAAGGACAAATTTCATTTTTTTCCTTAATTTTTTAAAAAATAACTCAATGGATCATTGATGGGTATGATACATGGATTTTACTGATTTTCTGACTTGTAAAATAGCATCCACTTTGCAAAAAAGATCAAATAACTCAATTATGACAAATGCCCAGCCCTGTTACTGTATTTCTGACCACTTAACAAGCAATTCAATTCAAGAAATATTTTTCAAGTGCATATTATGTGTTTGTCACCATTAGATGTTATATATAGCACTTGAATCTTATTCTTCCTGACTAGGAGGCTGGTTTTCTCTGCACTACTCATTAATGCTAAATAATTGAGGTTTTTACATTTTTGGCTTCAGCAGCTTGGAGTCATTGAATGTGAACATAATTTGCCAAATTCTTTCCTATTTATTCTCCTCCTCCTATTCAATTATTCATTCAATTCATTGTCCAACTATGTGATCTTTTATATATTTGTACTGATACACTGACTCAATGTGTTGTTGATCAATCTATTTTTCTCAGACTGGACAAAAGACAATTTTTATCATCTTGTTTTTTATTTCATGTAACTAACTAGGATTAAACTGAAAAAGAAAACCCTCACTATATACACAAAAATACTTTATCTATTTGGACACCTTCCAAGATGAAAATCTTCAATGAGCATATATCTCACTGTATTTTCCCTTGCTTGATTATAATCAGAATTGTCTAATCCATTTATCTCTGTGGCTTCATTTTCCTCAAATCTTATATGATATGCATACAGCATTCATTGGTGAATAAAAGCCTTTAAATTTGCATTTTATTTTATTACCTTTTTATTATTAACAAACACATTGGTCTCTTTGCCTTCAAATTAATTTTCTGATTATGGAGATGTCACTGCTTACTGATTTTTTTTCTTAGCAAATGTCTTCTTCCCATATCATATTTTCATCAAGGATGACCTCAATATATGTACAGACTATCTTCACAAATATTTTGAGATGATATAGTTAATCTTGATGAATCAAAATGATGAAGTATTCATATGGAATAGCAGTTATCCACTCTCTAAAGACTGGAATCATGCATACCAAATTAGAATAAAAGATAAAAAGAAAGATGCCATGTCAGAACTGTAGTTAAAATTTCAACAATATGAATTATTAATATTAATTAATTATTATGATTATAATTGTGTAATTAATATTAAATAATATAAACTATTAAACCAAGGTTTTGATAATGAAAAATGGAAAATACAAAAAAGGAGAGATATTGACATTGATTTTTATGAATTCTTTCCAAAGCTTAATGTGGTACAATAACTTTCCATTTGTTCTCTCATCTCTTTACTAACTATAACATTGTCCACATAATCTATCTGAGTGATTTTCTTAACAGCATGAAATCATTATTCCCTTTCACAATAAATTCCAGAGATTCATTTTGGAGATACATATTATTTAATCTTTATTTTACCTTTTTGGATGTCAATTTTAGTGCATTTTTATAATATATGCAGTAGTACCATGTAATAGCATATGATTTATAAATTAGTCAACTTAAAGAGATACATATTGGGGACATATGTTCAAAGTTGTTTTTACTGGTAGAGTGCTTTATAAAAAATTAAGACCACCCTCTTAAAATAACTATCTCTAAAACTTGTATTCATCTTTCAAATTTATTTTCTTTCTCTTCAGAGGTAGGTTTTCTCCTCCAGATTTACAAATTATTGAAATTATTCCTATAGTTAGAATATAGAACATTAGAATGTGAACTATTAGCTTTTGAAGAAGCCTTTCTATGTCAGTCATTCATAGTATCATTGGTAAATTATGAAGCCTTAGTTTACTTAGAGTAATATAAATAATTATTTCTGAAGTCATGGTTATCTTTCTCCACCTAATCTTCCTTAAGTAGACCATAATTAAATCTTGATAATGCTTCATAAGTCTCTTCAAATGATTCTTTTATATTCATTTTTGTTCAAATCTAATTTTTAGTCAATTATTTTCTTTAGTTAGCTTTTTTTATCTTCTTTTGCATTTGGCCAACTGAACTTTTAAAAGAAGCATTTTGTTCATTAGATTTTTTTTTTCATTTCACAAATTCTGTTTTTCAAGGAGTTGTTTTATTTTTTCATTTTGTCAATTTATTTTGTAAGGAGTTACGTGCTTTTTTCCATTTTGTCAGATCTATTTTATAAGGAGTTATATGATTTTTTTTATTTTACAAAATTTATTTTAAAGGAGTTTTCTTCAGATAATTTGTTTTTTTTTTCTTTTCAAAATTCTCTTGCAAAGTTCTCATTTCCTTTCCTCATTGTTCTCCTAACTCTCTTTTAAGATCCCTTTTGAATTCTTTAAAGAGAGTTATGTGAGATAGGAACCAACTCATAACCATAAGGGGAACTTGTTTAGGGCTTCATCTGGAGATGATTTGTCTTTAGCATCCTCAGGGTTTGAGGTTTTTTGTTTTTTTTTTTTTTTTTTAGGTGAAAGGTTTTTAAAGGCACTATTTTTAGGGCAAACAGGAGATTGTCCCAAGCTTCCTCTACAGGCACCTGCAACTTTAGGTTGATCTGGTCCAATACTGACTGACTTTTGGTACTGGGTGGGTGTGACCTGATCTTGCATTATTTGGGGGTTCAGAGGCTCATTATTTGCCTTTTGTATTTGTGTTGGATATCTTACAGATAGTCTGCTGATTCACTGGCTTATAACCAGGGTAGAGTAGCCAATGCTGCTATATTTTGGCTAAGAGCCTCCAGGTAGATTCCCCAGCCTTGCAGATGCCACACCACTCTAACTTCCTGTGCCTGCACTTGGCCACCTCTCCTCCCCTGCCTAATTGAAACAGCCTTTTCTGAAATTCTTTCAAAATATTTTCTGCTGGAAATTTGTTATAATCCAAATATTTATGGGTTCTGTTACTCCAAATAGTAAGGCTTGATTTATTGTTGATCTGAAAGACACCAGGAGGAGCTCAAATAAAGCTTTTGTACTCTTTGCCATCTTGACTACATTCCTCATATTCATTTTTGACTCAACACACAGCCTGAACCTTAATCCCTCTACCATAGAAGATTGTAATTATTTGCTAATTTATCTGACACAAGCATCTTCTACTTGAAAAAAAGTTCTAGAATAGTATCAGTCCTTTCTCTAAGGTGTCCCTTTCTTGTCCATGCTCTCAAAGCCATAAAATGTAAATGTTGAAAGCCATTTAGTCCAACCCACTCATTTTACAGCCGAAGAAACTAAGGCCTTGAGAGGATACAAATGATTTCCTTAATTTCACATAGTAATACATCGGAGTAAATATTTCCATGCTGGTTTTCTGATTCTGAATTCAGGATTCTTTTTTTCCCCTCTTTTCTCTGTTGTCCATCAATGATGAGCGGCAGACATTTTCTTGTATCTTACAAGACTCATCTGTATTTCTTATTTTTGCGTTTGTATTTCTTATTTCTCATAGGTAAGAAAGGTACCTAAATTTTAAGCACCTTGAAGACAGAATGCATAAACAAACGTATCTTATTGCAATTCCATGTAAGGGCTTCATGTGTCATGATATCTGAAATATTGAAATATAACCATAATATCTTAGAGCTAGAAAGAACTTCAGGAGATCAATCCTATTTGAGTAGGAATCTTTGCTCTGACAAATATTTGCAGCCCTCCAAACTCTGCTTGACCCTTTCTATTGATGAAGAATTCACTATTTTATAAGGCAGACATTTGCCTTGCTGGATAGTTCCATTGGACAAGAATTTCCTTTTCTTTTTTTTTTCTCTTTTTCCTCTTCACTCCCTCTCTCCTTCCCTCCAAAATCTAAGGGTTTTAAATGATACACTTAAGATTGAATTAAGATTTTTAGAAAATACTGTATTTAGTTGAAAATGGTTTCCTAGTAATTTTCTACCTTGATCCTAATTCTGCTTTATGAAATCATGAATAATAAATTTAATTTTTCTTCAATGTGTTTGTTTTTCCAATAATTGAAAATAACCTTTAATGTGTCTTTCAGTTGCATTTTCTTCAGACCTTAACATGATTAGTTTTTTCAACCATTACTCATATGACATGATTTATATTCTTTCAGGGAATATTCCAGTTTATAGAAACAACTCTCTGACCTGATCATGGTACTTCAGGTGGAATGTGACTAAAGTAGAGGACAGTGTGACTCTCTGGGGAATACATTAGATTTCATATAGTAATACATCAGAGTAAAGAAATTGCTTCTAGCTCTAGCTCCATTTTTTAATGTTCTCATGATTCTTTTTCTTCTTTCATTTTGGACACTAAGTTTGTTGATGACATTAGCATTGTTTGGGTTCAGAGATGATTAAAACCATAGATTATAACACTAGTTTTATCTTTTTTGTTGTTCCTTAGGTATTTACAAGCAACAATTTACTTTATGCATTATGGTGACTGCTGACTATAGGGGCTTTCAAAAGATGTCTGTCCTCAACCTTTTCCTGTTGCATATTCCTCAAAACAATTACTTCTTCTCCACTTTTGCCCAGGAAGCTCTTTGTGATTATAGCTTAATTTGTTCATTGAAAAATTGTACCCAGATATTCCTAGAAGAATGACCATCAAAGCTCTTCCTAGATTCATTCTATTGGTTATGAGAAAGTTTCCATAATAAAATATATTTCTCTTAATGACTCTGCTTATTTAATCACTGAGAAACATGGGATCTACCTGAATTTGTGTCTCTGTCAAGACTAATTCATAAATGCTGAACTATCAAAAGGAGGTCTACTTTCTTTATAGCTGCTATACTCTATATTCCAGGCTACATGTTCTAGTCTGCATAAAAAATGTCTGTCTTAACTTTCATGAAGATGTTCTTGGGCTCCTCATGTTTAGACAGAAACATAATGAGTGTGTATATGTACGTATGTAGTATGTGTGTGTGTGTGTGTGTGTGTGTGTGTGTGTATGCGACAGGGTTTTTGCCTAGGGTACTGAAGGGAGTACTCATAGGGCTTGAAGTCCTTTTGCAGGTAGAAACAATACAGCTTAGCAGCTATTTAATTCCCAAGAATAAATAATTAAAATGAGATTCTCTCCATACAAGTTTCTGTTTCCCTAAAATAAGACAGTGTTC